>NW_027635061.1:0-63111 GCF_949748355.1 Melanostigma gelatinosum | reverse complement strand
AAAAAAAGTTACTTTTTTAGTTACTTTGGAAAAAAAAATATTTTTTTAGTTACTTTGGAAAAAAAATATTTTTTTAGTTTCTTTGGAAAAAAAATATTTTTTTAGTTACTTTGGAAAAAAAAAAATATTTTTTTAGTTACTTTGGAAAAAAAAATATTTTTTTAGTTACTTTGGAAAAAAAAAATATTTTTTTAGTTACTTTGGAAAAAAAAAATATTTTTTTAGTTACTTTGGAAAAAAAAAAATTGTTTAGTTACTTTGGAAAAAAAAATATTTTTTTAGTTTCTTTGGAAAAAAAAATATTTTTTTAGTTACTTTGGAAAAAAAAATATTTTTTTAGTTACTTTGGAAAAAAAAATATTTTTTTAGTTACTTTGGAAAAAATATATTTTTTTAGTTACTTTGGAAAAAAAAATTTTTTTTTAGTTACTTTGGAAAAAAAAAATTTTTTTAGTTACTTTGGAAAAAAAAATATTTTTTTAGTTACTTTGGAAAAAAAAATATTTTTTTAGTTACTTTGGAAAAAAAAAAATTTTTTTAGTTACTTTGGAAAAAAAAAAAAATTTTTAGTTACTTTGGAAAAAAAAAAAATTTTTTAGTTACTTTGGAAAAAAAAATTTTTTTTTTAGTTTCTTTGGAAAAAAAAAATTTTTTTTAGTTACTTTGGAAAAAAAAATTTTTTTTTAGTTTCTTTGGAAAAAAAAATATTTTTTTAGTTACTTTGGAAAAAAAAAATTTTTTTTAGTTACTTTGGAAAAAAAAAATTTTTTTTAGTTACTTTGGAAAAAAAAATATTTTTTTAGTTTCTTTGGAAAAAAAAATATTTTTTTAGTTACTTTGGAAAAAAAAATATTTTTTTAGTTACTTTGGAAAAAAAAAAATTTTTTTAGTTACTTTGGAAAAAAAAAATTTTTTTTAGTTACTTTGGAAAAAAAAATATTTTTTTAGTTTCTTTGGAAAAAAAATATTTTTTTAGTTACTTTGGAAAAAAAAATATTTTTTTAGTTACTTTGGAAAAAAAAATATTTTTTTAGTTACTTTGGAAAAAAAAATATTTTTTTAGTTACTTTGGAAAAAAAAATATTTTTTTAGTTACTTTGGAAAAAAAAAAATTTTTTTAGTTACTTTGGAAAAAAAAATATTTTTTTAGTTACTTTGGAAAAAAAAATTTTTTTTAGTTACTTTGGAAAAAAAAAAAAAATTTTAGTTACTTTGGAAAAAAAATAATTTTTTAGTTACTTTGGAAAAAAAATATTTTTTTAGTTTCTTTTGAAAAAAAATATTTTTTTAGTTACTTTGGAAAAAAATATATTTTTTTAGTTACTTTGGAAAAAAAAAAATTTTTTTAGTTACTTTGGAAAAAAAAATATTTTTTTAGTTACTTTGGAAAAAAAAATATTTTTTTAGTTACTTTGGAAAAAAAAAATTTTTTTAGTTACTTTGGAAAAAAAAATATTTTTTTAGTTTCTTTGGAAAAAAAAATATTTTTTTAGTTACTTTGGAAAAAAAAAATTTTTTTAGTTACTTTGGAAAAAAAAATATTTTTTTAGTTACTTTGGAAAAAAAAAAATTTTTAGTTACTTTGGAAAAAAAAATTTTTTTTTAGTTACTTTGGAAAAAAAAAAAAATTTTTAGTTACTTTGGAAAAAAAATTTTTTTTTTAGTTTCTTTGGGAAAAAAAATATTTTTTTAGTTACTTTGGGAAAAAAAATATTTTTTTAGTTACTTTGGAAAAAAAAATATTTTTTTAGTTACTTTGGAAAAAAAAATATTTTTTTAGTTACTTTGGAAAAAAAATATTTTTTTAGTTACTTTGGAAAAAAATTTATTTTTTTAGTTACTTTGGAAAAAAAGTTACTTTTTTAGTTACTTTGGAAAAAAAGTTACTTTTTTAGTTACTTTGGAAAAAAAGTTACTTTTTTAGTTACTTTGGAAAAAAAAATATTTTTTTAGTTACTTTGGAAAAAAAATATTTTTTTAGTTTCTTTGGAAAAAAAATATTTTTTTAGTTACTTTGGAAAAAAAAATATTTTTTTAGTTACTTTGGAAAAAAAAATATTTTTTTAGTTACTTTGGAAAAAAAAATATTTTTTTAGTTACTTTGGAAAAAAAAATATTTTTTTAGTTACTTTGGAAAAAAAAAAATTGTTTAGTTACTTTGGAAAAAAAAATATTTTTTTAGTTTCTTTGGAAAAAAAAATATTTTTTTAGTTACTTTGGAAAAAAAAATATTTTTTTAGTTACTTTGGAAAAAAATATATTTTTTTAGTTACTTTGGAAAAAATATATTTTTTTAGTTACTTTGGAAAAAAAAAATTTTTTTTAGTTACTTTGGAAAAAAAAATTTTTTTTAGTTACTTTGGAAAAAAAAATATTTTTTTAGTTACTTTGGAAAAAAAAATATTTTTTTAGTTACTTTGGAAAAAAAAAAATTTTTTTAGTTACTTTGGAAAAAAAAAAAAATTTTTAGTTACTTTGGAAAAAAAAAAAATTTTTTAGTTACTTTGGAAAAAAAAATTTTTTTTTTAGTTTCTTTGGAAAAAAAAAATTTTTTTTAGTTACTTTGGAAAAAAAAAATTTTTTTTAGTTTCTTTGGAAAAAAAAATATTTTTTTAGTTACTTTGGAAAAAAAATATTTTTTTAGTTTCTTTGGAAAAAAAATATTTTTTTAGTTACTTTGGAAAAAAAAATATTTTTTTAGTTACTTTGGAAAAAAAAATATTTTTTTAGTTACTTTGGAAAAAAAAATATTTTTTTAGTTACTTTGGAAAAAAAAATATTTTTTTAGTTACTTTGGAAAAAAAAAAATTGTTTAGTTACTTTGGAAAAAAAAATATTTTTTTAGTTTCTTTGGAAAAAAAAATATTTTTTTAGTTACTTTGGAAAAAAAAATATTTTTTTAGTTACTTTGGAAAAAAAAATATTTTTTTAGTTACTTTGGAAAAAATATATTTTTTTAGTTACTTTGGAAAAAAAAAATTTTTTTTAGTTACTTTGGAAAAAAAAATTTTTTTTAGTTACTTTGGAAAAAAAAATATTTTTTTAGTTACTTTGGAAAAAAAAATATTTTTTTAGTTACTTTGGAAAAAAAAAATTTTTTTTAGTTACTTTGGAAAAAAAAAAAAATTTTTAGTTACTTTGGAAAAAAAAAAAATTTTTTAGTTACTTTGGAAAAAAAAAATTTTTTTTTAGTTTCTTTGGAAAAAAAAAATTTTTTTTAGTTACTTTGGAAAAAAAAAAATTTTTTTAGTTTCTTTGGAAAAAAAAATATTTTTTTAGTTACTTTGGAAAAAAAAAATTTTTTTTAGTTACTTTGGAAAAAAAAAATTTTTTTTAGTTACTTTGGAAAAAAAAATATTTTTTTAGTTTCTTTGGAAAAAAAAATATTTTTTTAGTTACTTTGGAAAAAAAAATATTTTTTTAGTTACTTTGGAAAAAAAAATATTTTTTTAGTTACTTTGGAAAAAAAAAATTTTTTTTAGTTACTTTGGAAAAAAAAATATTTTTTTAGTTTCTTTGGAAAAAAAATATTTTTTTAGTTACTTTGGAAAAAAAAATATTTTTTTAGTTACTTTGGAAAAAAAAATATTTTTTTAGTTACTTTGGAAAAAAAAATATTTTTTTAGTTACTTTGGAAAAAAAAATATTTTTTTAGTTACTTTGGAAAAAAAAAAAATTTTTTAGTTACTTTGGAAAAAAAAATATTTTTTTAGTTACTTTGGAAAAAAAAATATTTTTTAGTTACTTTGGAAAAAAAAAAAAATTTTTAGTTACTTTGGAAAAAAAATAATTTTTTAGTTACTTTGGAAAAAAAATATTTTTTTAGTTTCTTTTGAAAAAAAATATTTTTTTAGTTACTTTGGAAAAAAATATATTTTTTTAGTTACTTTGGAAAAAAAAAAATTTTTTTAGTTACTTTGGAAAAAAAAATATTTTTTTAGTTACTTTGGAAAAAAAAAAATTTTTTTAGTTACTTTGGAAAAAAAAAATTTTTTTAGTTACTTTGGAAAAAAAAATATTTTTTTAGTTTCTTTGGAAAAAAAAATATTTTTTTAGTTACTTTGGAAAAAAAAAATTGTTTTAGTTACTTTGGAAAAAAAAATATTTTTTTAGTTACTTTGGAAAAAAAAAATTTTTTTTAGTTACTTTGGAAATAAAAAAAAAATTTTAGTTACTTTGGAAAAAAAATTATTTTTTTAGTTTCTTTGGAAAAAAAATATTTTTTTAGTTACTTTGGAAAAAAAAATATTTTTTTAGTTACTTTGGAAAAAAAATTTTTTTTTTAGTTACTTTGGAAATAAAAAAAAATTTTTAGTTACTTTGGAAAAAAAAATTTTTTTTTAGTTTCTTTGGAAAAAAAAATTTTTTTTTAGTTACTTTGGAAAAAAAAAATTTTTTTAGTTACTTTGGAAAAAAAAAAAATTTTTAGTTACTTTGGAAAAAAAAAATTTTTTTTAGTTACTTTGGAAAAAAAAAAAATTTTTTAGTTACTTTGGAAAAAAAATTTTTTTTTTAGTTTCTTTGGGAAAAAAAATATTTTTTTAGTTACTTTGGGAAAAAAAATATTTTTTTAGTTACTTTGGAAAAAAAAATATTTTTTTAGTTACTTTGGAAAAAAAAATATTTTTTTAGTTACTTTGGAAAAAAAATATTTTTTTAGTTACTTTGGAAAAAAATTTATTTTTTTAGTTACTTTGGAAAAAAAGTTACTTTTTTAGTTACTTTGGAAAAAAAGTTACTTTTTTAGTTACTTTGGAAAAAAAGTTACTTTTTTAGTTACTTTGGAAAAAAAAATATTTTTTTAGTTACTTTGGAAAAAAAGTTACTTTTTTAGTTACTTTGGAAAAAAAGTTACTTTTTTAGTTACTTTGGAAAAAAAAATATTTTTTTAGTTACTTTGGAAAAAAAATATTTTTTTAGTTACTTTGGAAAAAAAAATATTTTTTAGTTACTTTGGAAAAAAAAAAAAATTTTTAGTTACTTTGGAAAAAAAATAATTTTTTAGTTACTTTGGAAAAAAAATATTTTTTTAGTTTCTTTTGAAAAAAAATATTTTTTTAGTTACTTTGGAAAAAAATATATTTTTTTAGTTACTTTGGAAAAAAAAAAAATTTTTTAGTTACTTTGGAAAAAAAAATATTTTTTTAGTTACTTTGGAAAAAAAAATATTTTTTTAGTTACTTTGGAAAAAAAAAATTTTTTTAGTTACTTTGGAAAAAAAAATATTTTTTTAGTTTCTTTGGAAAAAAAAATATTTTTTTAGTTACTTTGGAAAAAAAAATTTTTTTTAGTTACTTTGGAAAAAAAAATATTTTTTTAGTTACTTTGGAAAAAAAAAATTTTTTTTAGTTACTTTGGAAATAAAAAAAAATTTTTAGTTACTTTGGAAAAAAAATAATTTTTTTAGTTTCTTTGGAAAAAAAAAATTTTTTTAGTTACTTTGGAAAAAAAAAAATTTTTTTAGTTACTTTGGAAAAAAAATTTTTTTTTTAGTTACTTTGGAAATAAAAAAAATTTTTTAGTTACTTTGGAAAAAAAAATTTTTTTTTAGTTTCTTTGGAAAAAAATTTTTTTTTTTAGTTACTTTGGAAAAAAAAATTTTTTTTAGTTACTTTGGAAAAAAAAAAAATTTTTAGTTACTTTGGAAAAAAAAAATTTTTTTTAGTTACTTTGGAAAAAAAAAAAATTTTTTAGTTACTTTGGAAAAAAAATTTTTTTTTTAGTTTCTTTGGGAAAAAAAATATTTTTTTAGTTACTTTGGGAAAAAAAATATTTTTTTAGTTACTTTGGAAAAAAAAATATTTTTTTAGTTACTTTGGAAAAAAAAATATTTTTTTAGTTACTTTGGAAAAAAAATATTTTTTTAGTTACTTTGGAAAAAAATTTATTTTTTTAGTTACTTTGGAAAAAAAGTTACTTTTTTAGTTACTTTGGAAAAAAAGTTACTTTTTTAGTTACTTTGGAAAAAAAGTTACTTTTTTAGTTACTTTGGAAAAAAAAATATTTTTTTAGTTACTTTGGAAAAAAAGTTACTTTTTTAGTTACTTTGGAAAAAAAGTTACTTTTTTAGTTACTTTGGAAAAAAAAATATTTTTTTAGTTACTTTGGAAAAAAAATATTTTTTTAGTTTCTTTGGAAAAAAAATATTTTTTTAGTTACTTTGGAAAAAAAAATATTTTTTTAGTTACTTTGGAAAAAAAATATTTTTTTAGTTACTTTGGAAAAAAAAATATTTTTTTAGTTACTTTGGAAAAAAAAATATTTTTTTAGTTACTTTGGAAAAAAAAAATAATTTTTAGTTACTTTGGAAAAAAAAATATTTTTTTAGTTTCTTTGGAAAAAAAAATATTTTTTTAGTTACTTTGGAAAAAAAATATTTTTTTAGTTACTTTGGAAAAAAAAATATTTTTTTAGTTACTTTGGAAAAAAAAATATTTTTTTAGTTACTTTGGAAAAAAAATATTTTTTTAGTTACTTTGGAAAAAAAAATATTTTTTTAGTTTCTTTGGAAAAAAAAATATTTTTTTAGTTACTTTGGAAAAAAAAATATTTTTTTAGTTACTTTGGAAAAAAAAAAATTTTTTTAGTTACTTTGGAAAAAAAAATTTTTTTTTAGTTACTTTGGAAATAAAAAAATTTTTTTAGTTACTTTGGAAAAAAAATTATTTTTTTAGTTTCTTTGGAAAAAAAATATTTTTTTAGTTACTTTGGAAAAAAAAATATTTTTTTAGTTACTTTGGAAAAAAATTTTTTTTTTTAGTTACTTTGGAAATAAAAAAATTTTTTTAGTTACTTTGGAAAAAAAAATTTTTTTTAGTTTCTTTGGAAAAAAAAAATTTTTTTTAGTTACTTTGGAAAAAAAAAAATTTTTTTAGTTACTTTGGAAAAAAAAAAAATTTTTTAGTTACTTTGGAAAAAAAAATATTTTTTTAGTTTCTTTGGGAAAAAAAATATTTTTTTAGTTACTTTGGGAAAAAAAATATTTTTTTAGTTACTTTGGAAAAAAATATATTTTTTTAGTTACTTTGGAAAAAAAAATATTTTTTTAGTTACTTTGGAAAAAAAATATTTTTTTAGTTACTTTGGAAAATTTTTTATTTTTTTAGTTACTTTGGAAAAAAAGTTACTTTTTTTAGTTACTTTGGAAAAAAAGTTACTTTTTTAGTTACTTTGGAAAAAAAGTTACTTTTTTAGTTACTTTGGAAAAAAAAATATTTTTTTAGTTACTTTGGAAAAAAGTTACTTTTTTAGTTACTTTGGAAAAAAAGTTACTTTTTTAGTTACTTTGGAAAAAAAAATATTTTTTTAGTTACTTTGGAAAAAAAAAAATGTTTTTAGTTACTTTGGAAAAAAAAAATTTTTTTTAGTTACTTTGGAAAAAAAAAATTTTTTTTAGTTACTTTGGAAGAAAAATTTTTTTTTTAGTTTCTTTGGAAAAAAAAAAAATTTTTAGTTACTTTGGAAAAAAAAATATTTTTTTAGTTTCTTTGGAAAAAAAAAAATTGTTTAGTTACTTTGGAAAAAAAAATATTTTTTTAGTTTCTTTGGAAAAAAAATATTTTTTTAGTTACTTTGGAAAAAAAAATATTTTTTTAGTTACTTTGGAAAAAAAAATATTTTTTTAGTTACTTTGGAAAAAAAAATATTTTTTTAGTTACTTTGGAAAAAATATATTTTTTTAGTTACTTTGGAAAAAAAAAATTTTTTTTAGTTACTTTGGAAAAAAAAAATATTTTTAGTTACTTTGGAAAAAAAAATATTTTTTTAGTTACTTTGGAAAAAAAAATATTTTTTTAGTTACTTTGGAAAAAAAAATTTTTTTTTAGTTACTTTGGAAAAAAAAAAAAATTTTTAGTTACTTTGGAAAAAAAAAATTTTTTTTAGTTACTTTGGAAAAAAAAAAAAATTTTTTAGTTTCTTTGGAAAAAAAAAATTTTTTTTAGTTACTTTGGAAAAAAAAAATTTTTTTTAGTTTCTTTGGAAAAAAAAATATTTTTTTAGTTGCTTTGGAAAAAAAAAATTTTTTTTAGTTACTTTGGAAAAAAAAAATTTTTTTTAGTTACTTTGGAAAAAAAAATATTTTTTTAGTTTCTTTGGAAAAAAAAATATTTTTTTAGTTACTTTGGAAAAAAAAATATTTTTTTAGTTACTTTGGAAAAAAAAATATTTTTTTAGTTACTTTGGAAAAAAAAATATTTTTTTAGTTACTTTGGAAAAAAAAATATTTTTTTAGTTTCTTTGGAAAAAAAATATTTTTTTAGTTACTTTGGAAAAAAAAATATTTTTTTAGTTACTTTGGAAAAAAAAATATTTTTTTAGTTACTTTGGAAAAAAAAATATTTTTTTAGTTACTTTGGAAAAAAAAATATTTTTTTAGTTACTTTGGAAAAAAAAAAATGTTTTAGTTACTTTGGAAAAAAAAATATTTTTTTAGTTTCTTTGGAAAAAAAAATATTTTTTTAGTTACTTTGGAAAAAAAATATTTTTTTAGTTACTTTGGAAAAAAAAATATTTTTTTAGTTACTTTGGAAAAAAAATATTTTTTTAGTTACTTTGGAAAAAAAATATTTTTTTAGTTACTTTGGAAAAAAAAAATTTTTTTTAGTTTCTTTGGAAAAAAAAATATTTTTTTAGTTACTTTGGAAAAAAAAAAATTTTTTTAGTTACTTTGGAAATAAAAAATTTTTTTTAGTTACTTTGGAAAAAAAAATATTTTTTTAGTTTCTTTGGAAAAAAAATATTTTTTTAGTTACTTTGGAAAAAAAAATATTTTTTTAGTTACTTTGGAAAAAAAAATTTTTTTTTAGTTACTTTGGAAATAAAAAAAATTTTTTAGTTACTTTGGAAAAAAAAAAATTTTTTTAGTTTCTTTGGAAAAAAAAAATTTTTTTAGTTACTTTGGAAAAAAAATTATTTTTTTAGTTTCTTTGGAAAAAAAATATTTTTTTAGTTACTTTGGAAAAAAAAATATTTTTTTAGTTACTTTGGAAAAAAAAATTTTTTTTTAGTTACTTTGGAAATAAAAAAAATTTTTTAGTTACTTTGGAAAAAAAATTTTTTTTTTAGTTTCTTTGGAAAAAAAAATTTTTTTTTAGTTACTTTGGAAAAAAAATTTTTTTTTAGTTACTTTGGAAAAAAAAAAAATTTTTAGTTACTTTGGAAAAAAATTTTTTTTTTTAGTTACTTTGGAAAAAAAAAATTGTTTTAGTTACTTTGGAAAAAAAAAATTTTTTTTAGTTTCTTTGGGAAAAAAAATATTTTTTTAGTTACTTTGGGAAAAAAAATATTTTTTTAGTTACTTTGGAAAAAAAAATATTTTTTTAGTTACTTTGGAAAAAAAAATATTTTTTTAGTTACTTTGGAAAAAAAATATTTTTTTAGTTACTTTGGAAAAAAATTAATTTTTTTAGTTACTTTGGAAAAAAAGTTACTTTTTTAGTTACTTTGGAAAAAAAGTTACTTTTTTAGTTACTTTGGAAAAAAAGTTACTTTTTTAGTTACTTTGGAAAAAAAAATATTTTTTTAGTTACTTTGGAAAAAAAATATTTTTTTAGTTTCTTTGGAAAAAAAATATTTTTTTAGTTACTTTGGAAAAAAAAATATTTTTTTAGTTACTTTGGAAAAAAATATATTTTTTTAGTTACTTTGGAAAAAAAAATATTTTTTTAGTTACTTTGGAAAAAAAAATATTTTTTTAGTTACTTTGGAAAAAAAAAAAATTGTTTAGTTACTTTGGAAAAAAAAATATTTTTTTAGTTTCTTTGGAAAAAAAAATATTTTTTTAGTTACTTTGGGAAAAAAAATATTTTTTTAGTTACTTTGGAAAAAAAAATATTTTTTTAGTTACTTTGGAAAAAAAAATATTTTTTTAGTTACTTTGGAAAAAATATATTTTTTTAGTTACTTTGGAAAAAAAAAAATTTTTTTAGTTACTTTGGAAAAAAAAAATTTTTTTAGTTACTTTGGAAAAAAAAATATTTTTTTAGTTACTTTGGAAAAAAAATATTTTTTTAGTTACTTTGGAAAAAAAAAAATTTTTTTAGTTACTTTGGAAAAAAAAAAAAAATTTTAGTTACTTTGGAAAAAAAAAAAATTTTTTAGTTACTTTGGAAAAAAAAAATTTTTTTTTAGTTTCTTTGGAAAAAAAAAATTTTTTTTAGTTACTTTGGAAAAAAAAATTTTTTTTTAGTTTCTTTGGAAAAAAAAATATTTTTTTAGTTACTTTGGAAAAAAAAAATTTTTTTTAGTTACTTTGGAAAAAAAAAATTTTTTTTAGTTACTTTGGAAAAAAAAATATTTTTTTAGTTTCTTTGGAAAAAAAAATATTTTTTTAGTTACTTTGGAAAAAAAAATATTTTTTTAGTTACTTTGGAAAAAAAAAAATTTTTTTAGTTACTTTGGAAAAAAAAAATTTTTTTTAGTTACTTTGGAAAAAAAAATATTTTTTTAGTTTCTTTGGAAAAAAAATATTTTTTTAGTTACTTTGGAAAAAAAAATATTTTTTTAGTTACTTTGGAAAAAAAAATATTTTTTTAGTTACTTTGGAAAAAAAAATATTTTTTTAGTTACTTTGGAAAAAAAAATATTTTTTTAGTTACTTTGGAAAAAAAAAAATTTTTTTAGTTACTTTGGAAAAAAAAATATTTTTTTAGTTACTTTGGAAAAAAAAATTTTTTTTAGTTACTTTGGAAAAAAAAAAAATTTTTTAGTTACTTTGGAAAAAAAATAATTTTTTAGTTACTTTGGAAAAAAAATATTTTTTTAGTTTCTTTGGAAAAAAAATATTTTTTTAGTTACTTTGGAAAAAAATATATATTTTTTAGTTACTTTGGAAAAAAAAATATTTTTTTAGTTACTTTGGAAAAAAAAAAATTTTTTTAGTTACTTTGGAAAAAAAAATATTTTTTTAGTTACTTTGGAAAAAAAAAAATTTTTTTAGTTACTTTGGAAAAAAAAATATTTTTTTAGTTTCTTTGGAAAAAAAAATATTTTTTTAGTTACTTTGGAAAAAAAATATTTTTTTAGTTACTTTGGAAAAAAAAATATTTTTTTAGTTACTTTGGAAAAAAAAATTTTTTTTTAGTTACTTTGGAAATAAATAAAAATTTTTAGTTACTTTGGAAAAAAAATTATTTTTTTAGTTTCTTTGGAAAAAAAATATTTTTTTAGTTACTTTGGAAAAAAAAATATTTTTTTAGTTACTTTGGAAAAAAAAATATTTTTTTAGTTACTTTGGAAATAAAAAAATTTTTTTAGTTACTTTGGAAAAAAATTTTTTTTTTTAGTTTCTTTGGAAAAAAAAATTTTTTTTTAGTTACTTTGGAAAAAAAAATTTTTTTTAGTTACTTTGGAAAAAAAAAAAATTTTTAGTTACTTTGCAAAAAAAAAATTTTTTTTAGTTACTTTGGAAAAAAAAAAATTTTTTTAGTTACTTTGGAAAAAAAAATTTTTTTTTAGTTTCTTTGGGAAAAAAAATATTTTTTTAGTTACTTTGGGAAAAAAAATATTTTTTTAGTTACTTTGGAAAAAAAAATATTTTTTTAGTTACTTTGGAAAAAAAAATATTTTTTTAGTTACTTTGGAAAAAAAATATTTTTTTAGTTACTTTGGAAAAAAATTTATTTTTTTAGTTACTTTGGAAAAAAAGTTACTTTTTTAGTTACTTTGGAAAAAAAGTTACTTTTTTAGTTACTTTGGAAAAAAAGTTACTTTTTTAGTTACTTTGGAAAAAAAAATATTTTTTTAGTTACTTTGGAAAAAAAGTTACTTTTTTAGTTACTTTGGAAAAAAAGTTACTTTTTTAGTTACTTTGGAAAAAAAAATATTTTTTTAGTTACTTTGGAAAAAAAATATTTTTTTAGTTTCTTTGGAAAAAAAATATTTTTTTAGTTACTTTGGAAAAAAAAATATTTTTTTAGTTACTTTGGAAAAAAAATATTTTTTTAGTTACTTTGGAAAAAAAAATATTTTTTTAGTTACTTTGGAAAAAAAAATATTTTTTTAGTTACTTTGGAAAAAAAAAATAATTTTTAGTTACTTTGGAAAAAAAAATATTTTTTTAGTTTCTTTGGAAAAAAAAATATTTTTTTAGTTACTTTGGAAAAAAAATATTTTTTTAGTTACTTTGGAAAAAAAAATATTTTTTTAGTTACTTTGGAAAAAAAAATATTTTTTTAGTTACTTTGGAAAAAAAATATTTTTTTAGTTACTTTGGAAAAAAAAATATTTTTTTAGTTTCTTTGGAAAAAAAAATATTTTTTTAGTTACTTTGGAAAAAAAAATATTTTTTTAGTTACTTTGGAAAAAAAAAATTTTTTTTAGTTACTTTGGAAAAAAAAAATTTTTTTTAGTTACTTTGGAAATAAAAAATTTTTTTTAGTTACTTTGGAAAAAAAATTATTTTTTTAGTTTCTTTGGAAAAAAAATATTTTTTTAGTTACTTTGGAAAAAAAAATATTTTTTTAGTTACTTTGGAAAAAAAATTTTTTTTTTAGTTACTTTGGAAATAAAAAAATTTTTTTAGTTACTTTGGAAAAAAAAAATTTTTTTTAGTTTCTTTGGAAAAAAAAAATTTTTTTTAGTTACTTTGGAAAAAAAAAATTTTTTTTAGTTACTTTGGAAAAAAAAAAAATTTTTTAGTTACTTTGGAAAAAAAAATATTTTTTTAGTTTCTTTGGGAAAAAAAATATTTTTTTAGTTACTTTGGGAAAAAAAATATTTTTTTAGTTACTTTGGAAAAAAATATATTTTTTTAGTTACTTTGGAAAAAAAAATATTTTTTTAGTTACTTTGGAAAAAAAATATTTTTTTAGTTACTTTGGAAAAAAATTTATTTTTTTAGTTACTTTGGAAAAAAAGTTACTTTTTTTAGTTACTTTGGAAAAAAAGTTACTTTTTTAGTTACTTTGGAAAAAAAGTTACTTTTTTAGTTACTTTGGAAAAAAAAATTTTTTTTTAGTTACTTTGGAAAAAAGTTACTTTTTTAGTTACTTTGGAAAAAAAGTTACTTTTTTAGTTACTTTGGAAAAAAAAATATTTTTTTAGTTACTTTGGAAAAAAAAAATGTTTTTAGTTACTTTGGAAAAAAAAAATTTTTTTTAGTTACTTTGGAAAAAAAAAAATTTTTTTAGTTACTTTGGAAGAAAATTTTTTTTTTTAGTTTCTTTGGAAAAAAAAAAAAATTTTTAGTTACTTTGGAAAAAAAAATATTTTTTTAGTTTCTTTGGAAAAAAAAAAATTGTTTAGTTACTTTGGAAAAAAAAATATTTTTTTAGTTTCTTTGGAAAAAAAATATTTTTTTAGTTACTTTGGAAAAAAAAATATTTTTTTAGTTACTTTGGAAAAAAAAATATTTTTTTAGTTACTTTGGAAAAAAAAATATATTTTTAGTTACTTTGGAAAAAATATATTTTTTTAGTTACTTTGGAAAAAAAAAATTTTTTTTAGTTACTTTGGAAAAAAAAAATTTTTTTAGTTACTTTGGAAAAAAAAATATTTTTTTAGTTACTTTGGAAAAAAAATATTTTTTTAGTTACTTTGGAAAAAAAAATTTTTTTTTAGTTACTTTGGAAAAAAAAAAAAATTTTTAGTTACTTTGGAAAAAAAAAATTTTTTTTAGTTACTTTGGAAAAAAAAAAAAAAATTTTAGTTTCTTTGGAAAAAAAAAATTGTTTTTAGTTACTTTGGAAAAAAAATTTTTTTTTTAGTTTCTTTGGAAAAAAAAATATTTTTTTAGTTGCTTTGGAAAAAAAAAATTTTTTTTAGTTACTTTGGAAAAAAAAATTTTTTTTTAGTTACTTTGGAAAAAAAAAAATTTTTTTAGTTTCTTTGGAAAAAAAAATATTTTTTTAGTTACTTTGGAAAAAAAAATATTTTTTTAGTTACTTTGGAAAAAAAAATATTTTTTTAGTTACTTTGGAAAAAAAAATATTTTTTTAGTTACTTTGGAAAAAAAAATATTTTTTTAGTTTCTTTGGAAAAAAAAATATTTTTTTAGTTACTTTGGAAAAAAAAATATTTTTTTAGTTACTTTGGAAAAAAAAATATTTTTTTAGTTACTTTGGAAAAAAAAATATTTTTTTAGTTACTTTGGAAAAAAAAATATTTTTTTAGTTTCTTTGGAAAAAAAATATTTTTTTAGTTACTTTGGAAAAAAAAATATTTTTTTAGTTACTTTGGAAAAAAAAATATTTTTTTAGTTACTTTGGAAAAAAAAATATTTTTTTAGTTACTTTGGAAAAAAAAATATTTTTTTAGTTACTTTGGAAAAAAAAAATGTTTTAGTTACTTTGGAAAAAAAAATATTTTTTTAGTTTCTTTGGAAAAAAAAATATTTTTTTAGTTACTTTGGAAAAAAAATATTTTTTTAGTTACTTTGGAAAAAAAAATATTTTTTTAGTTACTTTGGAAAAAAAAATATTTTTTTAGTTACTTTGGAAAAAAAATATTTTTTTAGTTACTTTGGAAAAAAAAAATTTTTTTTAGTTTCTTTGGAAAAAAAAATATTTTTTTAGTTACTTTGGAAAAAAAAAAATTTTTTTAGTTACTTTGGAAATAAAAAATTTTTTTTAGTTACTTTGGAAAAAAAAATATTTTTTTAGTTTCTTTGGAAAAAAAATATTTTTTTAGTTACTTTGGAAAAAAAAATATTTTTTTAGTTACTTTGGAAAAATTTTTTTTTTTTATTTACTTTGGAAAAAAAAATATTTTTTTAGTTACTTTGGAAAAAAAAATATTTTTTTAGTTACTTTGGAAAAAAAAATATTTTTTTAGTTACTTTGGAAAAAAAATTATTTTTTTAGTTACTTTGGAAAAAAAATTATTTTTTTAGTTACTTTGGAAAAAATTTACTTTTTTAGTTACTTTGGAAAAAAAAATATTTTTTTAGTTACTTTGGAAAAAAAGTTACTTTTTTAGTTACTTTGGAAAAAAAGTTACTTTTTTAGTTACTTTGGAAAAAAAGTTACTTTTTTAGTTACTTTGGAAAAAAAAATATTTTTTTAGTTACTTTGGAAAAAAAGTTACTTTTTTAGTTACTTTGGAAAAAAAGTTACTTTTTTAGTTACTTTGGAAAAAAAAATATTTTTTTAGTTACTTTGGGAAAAAAAATATTTTTTTAGTTACTTTGGAAAAAAAAATATTTTTTTAGTTACTTTGGAAAAAAAGTTACTTTTTTAGTTACTTTGGAAAAAATTTACTTTTTTAGTTACTTTGGAAAAAAAAATATTTTTTTAGTTACTTTGGAAAAAAAGTTACTTTTTTAGTTACTTTGGAAAAAAAGTTACTTTTTTAGTTACTTTGGAAAAAAAAATATTTTTTTAGTTACTTTGGAAAAAAAGTTACTTTTTTAGTTACTTTGGAAAAAAAAAATATTTTTTTAGTTACTTTGGAAAAAAAGTTACTTTTTTAGTTACTTTGGAAAAAAAGTTACTTTTTTAGTTACTTTGGAAAAAAAAATATTTTTTTAGTTACTTTGGAAAAAAAAATATTTTTTTAGTTTCTTTGGAAAAAAAAATATTTTTTTAGTTACTTTGGAAAAAAAAATATTTTTTTAGTTACTTTGGAAAAAAAATATTTTTTTAGTTACTTTGGAAAAAAAAATATTTTTTTAGTTACTTTGGAAAAAAAATATTTTTTTAGTTACTTTGGAAAAAAAAATATTTTTTTAGTTTCTTTGGAAAAAAAGTTACGTTTTTAGTTACTTTGGAAAAAAAGTTACTTTTTTAGTTACTTTGGAAAAAAAATATTTTTTTAGTTACTTTGGAAAAAAAAATATTTTTTTAGTTACTTTGGAAAAAAAAAATTTTTTTTAGTTACTTTGGAAAAAAAAATATTTTTTTAGTTACTTTGGGAAAAAAAATATTTTTTTAGTTACTTTGGAAAAAAAAATATTTTTTTAGTTACTTTGGAAAAAAAAATATTTTTTTAGTTACTTTGGAAAAAAAAATATTTTTTTAGTTACTTTGGAAAAAATTTACTTTTTTAGTTACTTTGGAAAAAAAAATATTTTTTTAGTTACTTTGGAAAAAAAGTTACTTTTTTAGTTACTTTGGAAAAAAAGTTACTTTTTTAGTTACTTTGGAAAAAAAGTTACTTTTTTAGTTACTTTGGAAAAAAAAATATTTTTTTAGTTACTTTGGAAAAAAAGTTACTTTTTTAGTTACTTTGGAAAAAAAGTTACTTTTTTAGTTACTTTGGAAAAAAAAATATTTTTTTAGTTACTTTGGGAAAAAAAATATTTTTTTAGTTACTTTGGAAAAAAAAATATTTTTTTAGTTACTTTGGAAAAAAAAATATTTTTTTAGTTACTTTGGAAAAAAAAATATTTTTTTAGTTACTTTGGGAAAAAAAATATTTTTTTAGTTACTTTGGAAAAAAAAATATTTTTTAAATTACTTTGGAAAAAAAAATTTTTTTTAGTTACTTTGGAAAAAAAAATATTTTTTAGTTACTTTGGAAAAAAAAATATTTTTTTAGTTTCTTTGGAAAAAAAAATATTTTTTTAGTTACTTTGGAAAAAAAATATTTTTTTAGTTACTTTGGAAAAAAAAAATGTTTTAGTTACTTTGGAAAAAAAAATATTTTTTTAGTTTCTTTGGAAAAAAAAATATTTTTTTAGTTACTTTGGAAAAAAAATATTTTTTTAGTTACTTTGGAAAAAAAAATATTTTTTTAGTTACTTTGGAAAAAAAAATATTTTTTTAGTTACTTTGGAAAAAAAATATTTTTTTAGTTACTTTGGAAAAAAAAAATTTTTTTTAGTTTCTTTGGAAAAAAAAATATTTTTTTAGTTACTTTGGAAAAAAAAAAAATTTTTTAGTTACTTTGGAAATAAAAAATTTTTTTTAGTTACTTTGGAAAAAAAAATATTTTTTTAGTTTCTTTGGAAAAAAAATATTTTTTTAGTTACTTTGGAAAAAAAAATATTTTTTTAGTTACTTTGGAAAAAAAATTTTTTTTTTAGTTACTTTGGAAATAAAAAATTTTTTTTAGTTACTTTGGAAAAAAAAATTTTTTTTTAGTTTCTTTGGAAAAAAAAAAAAATTTTTAGTTACTTTGGAAAAAAAAAATTTTTTTTAGTTACTTTGGAAAAAAAAAATTTTTTTTAGTTACTTTGGAAAAAAAAATATTTTTTTAGTTTCTTTGGAAAAAAAAATATTTTTTTAGTTACTTTGGGAAAAAAAATATTTTTTTAGTTACTTTGGAAAAAAAAATATTTTTTTAGTTACTTTGGAAAAAAAAATATTTTTTTAGTTACTTTGGAAAAAATTTTTTTTTTTATTTACTTTGGAAAAAAAAATATTTTTTTAGTTACTTTGGAAAAAAAAATATTTTTTTAGTTACTTTGGAAAAAAAAATATTTTTTTAGTTACTTTGGAAAAAAAATTATTTTTTTAGTTACTTTGGAAAAAAAATTATTTTTTTAGTTACTTTGGAAAAAATTTACTTTTTTAGTTACTTTGGAAAAAAAAATATTTTTTTAGTTACTTTGGAAAAAAAAGTTACTTTTTTAGTTACTTTGGAAAAAAAGTTACTTTTTTAGTTACTTTGGAAAAAAAGTTACTTTTTTAGTTACTTTGGAAAAAAAAATATTTTTTTAGTTACTTTGGAAAAAAAGTTACTTTTTTAGTTACTTTGGAAAAAAAGTTACTTTTTTAGTTACTTTGGAAAAAAAAATATTTTTTTAGTTACTTTGGGAAAAAAAATATTTTTTTAGTTACTTTGGAAAAAAAAATATTTTTTTAGTTACTTTGGAAAAAAAGTTACTTTTTTAGTTACTTTGGAAAAAATTTACTTTTTTAGTTACTTTGGAAAAAAAAATATTTTTTTAGTTACTTTGGAAAAAAAGTTACTTTTTTAGTTACTTTGGAAAAAAAGTTACTTTTTTAGTTACTTTGGAAAAAAAAATATTTTTTTAGTTACTTTGGAAAAAAAGTTACTTTTTTAGTTACTTTGGAAAAAAAAAATATTTTTTTAGTTACTTTGGAAAAAAAGTTACTTTTTTAGTTACTTTGGAAAAAAAGTTACTTTTTTAGTTACTTTGGAAAAAAAAATATTTTTTTAGTTACTTTGGAAAAAAAAATATTTTTTTAGTTTCTTTGGAAAAAAAAATATTTTTTTAGTTACTTTGGAAAAAAAAATATTTTTTTAGTTACTTTGGAAAAAAAATATTTTTTTAGTTACTTTGGAAAAAAAAATATTTTTTTAGTTACTTTGGAAAAAAAATATTTTTTTAGTTACTTTGGAAAAAAAAATATTTTTTTAGTTTCTTTGGAAAAAAAGTTACGTTTTTAGTTACTTTGGAAAAAAAGTTACTTTTTAGTTACTTTGGAAAAAAAATATTTTTTTAGTTACTTTGGAAAAAAAAATATTTTTTTAGTTACTTTGGAAAAAAAAAATTTTTTTTAGTTACTTTGGAAAAAAAAATATTTTTTTAGTTACTTTGGGAAAAAAAATATTTTTTTAGTTACTTTGGAAAAAAAAATATTTTTTTAGTTACTTTGGAAAAAAAAATATTTTTTTAGTTACTTTGGAAAAAAAAATATTTTTTTAGTTACTTTGGAAAAAATTTACTTTTTTAGTTACTTTGGAAAAAAAAATATTTTTTTAGTTACTTTGGAAAAAAAGTTACTTTTTTAGTTACTTTGGAAAAAAAGTTACTTTTTTAGTTACTTTGGAAAAAAAGTTACTTTTTTAGTTACTTTGGAAAAAAAAATATTTTTTTAGTTACTTTGGAAAAAAAGTTACTTTTTTAGTTACTTTGGAAAAAAAGTTACTTTTTTAGTTACTTTGGAAAAAAAAATATTTTTTTAGTTACTTTGGGAAAAAAAATATTTTTTTAGTTACTTTGGAAAAAAAAATATTTTTTTAGTTACTTTGGAAAAAAAAATATTTTTTTAGTTACTTTGGAAAAAAAAATATTTTTTTAGTTACTTTGGAAAAAAAAATATTTTTTTAGTTACTTTGGAAAAAAAAATATTTTTTAAATTACTTTGGAAAAAAAAATTTTTTTTAGTTACTTTGGAAAAAAAAATATTTTTTAGTTACTTTGGAAAATTTTTTTTTTTTTTAGTTACTTTGGAAAAAAAAATATTTTTTTAGTTACTTTGGAAAAAAAATATTTTTTTAGTTACTTTGGAAAAAAAAATATTTTTTAGTTACTTTGGAAAAAAATATATTTTTTTAGTTACTTTGGAAAAAAAAATATTTTTTTAGTTACTTTGGAAAAAAAAAATTTTTTTAGTTACTTTGGAAAAAAAAATATTTTTTTAGTTACTTTGGAAAAAAAAATATTTTTTTAGTTTCTTTGGAAAAAAAGTTACTTTTTTAGTTACTTTGGAAAAAAAGTTACTTTTTTAGTTACTTTGGAAAAAAAAATATTTTTTTAGTTACTTTGGAAAAAAATATATTTTTTTAGTTACTTTGGGAAAAAAAATATTTTTTTAGTTACTTTGGAAAAAAAAATATTTTTTTAGTTACTTTGGAAAAAAAAATATTTTTTTAGTTACTTTGGAAAAAAAAATATTTTTTTAGTTACTTTGGAAAAAAAAATATTTTTTTAGTTACTTTGGAAAAAAAAATATTTTTTTAGTTACTTTGGGAAAAAAAATATTTTTTTAGTTACTTTGGAAAAAAAAATATTTTTTTAGTTACTTTGGAAAAAAAAATATTTTTTTAGTTACTTTGGAAAAAAAAAAAAAATTTTAGTTTCTTTGGAAAAAAAAATTTTTTTTAGTTACTTTGGAAAAAAAAATATTTTTTTAGTTACTTTGGAAAAAAAAAAAATTTTTTAGTTACTTTGGAAAAAAAAATATTTTTTTAGTTACTTTGGAAAAAAAAATATTTTTTTAGTTACTTTGGAAAAAAAAATATTTTTTTAGTTACTTTGGAAAAAAAAATATTTTTTTAGTTACTTTGGAAAAAAAAATATTTTTTTAGTTACTTTGGAAAAAAAAATATTTTTTTAGTTACTTTGGAAAAAAAAATATTTTTTTAGTTACTTTGGAAAAAAAAATATTTTTTTAGTTACTTTGGAAAAAAAAATATTTTTTTAGTTACTTTGGAAAAAAAAATATTTTTTTAGTTACTTTGGAAAAAATTTACTTTTTTAGTTACTTTGGAAAAAAAAATATTTTTTTAGTTACTTTGGAAAAAAAGTTACTTTTTTAGTTACTTTGGAAAAAAAGTTACTTTTTTAGTTACTTTGGAAAAAAAGTTACTTTTTTAGTTACTTTGGAAAAAAAAATATTTTTTTAGTTACTTTGGAAAAAAAGTTACTTTTTTAGTTACTTTGGAAAAAAAGTTACTTTTTTAGTTACTTTGGAAAAAAAAATATTTTTTTAGTTACTTTGGAAAAAAAGTTACTTTTTTAGTTACTTTGGAAAAAAAAATATTTTTTTAGTTACTTTGGAAAAAAAAGTTACTTTTTTAGTTACTTTGGAAAAAAAGTTACTTTTTTAGTTACTTTGGAAAAAAAAATATTTTTTTAGTTACTTTGGAAAAAAAAATATTTTTTTAGTTTCTTTGGAAAAAAAAATATTTTTTTAGTTACTTTGGAAAAAAAATATTTTTTTAGTTACTTTGGAAAAAAAAATATTTTTTTAGTTACTTTGGAAAAAAAAATATTTTTTTAGTTACTTTGGAAAAAAAATATTTTTTTAGTTACTTTGGAAAAAAAAATATTTTTTTAGTTTCTTTGGAAAAAAAGTTACGTTTTTAGTTACTTTGGAAAAAAAGTTACTTTTTTAGTTACTTTGGAAAAAAAGTTACTTTTTTAGTTACTTTGGAAAAAAAGTTACTTTTTTAGTTACTTTGGAAAAAAAAATATTTTTTTAGTTACTTTGGAAAAAAAGTTACTTTTTTAGTTACTTTGGAAAAAAAGTTACTTTTTTAGTTACTTTGGAAAAAAAAATATTTTTTTAGTTACTTTGGGAAAAAAAATATTTTTTTAGTTACTTTGGAAAAAAAAATATTTTTTTAGTTACTTTGGAAAAAAAGTTACTTTTTTAGTTACTTTGGAAAAAATTTACTTTTTTAGTTACTTTGGAAAAAAAAATATTTTTTTAGTTACTTTGGAAAAAAAGTTACTTTTTTAGTTACTTTGGAAAAAAAGTTACTTTTTTAGTTACTTTGGAAAAAAAAATATTTTTTTAGTTACTTTGGAAAAAAAGTTACTTTTTTAGTTACTTTGGAAAAAAAATATTTTTTTAGTTACTTTGGAAAAAAAGTTACTTTTTTAGTTACTTTGGAAAAAAAATATTTTTTTAGTTACTTTGGAAAAAAAGTTACTTTTTTAGTTACTTTGGAAAAAAAGTTACTTTTTTAGTTACTTTGGAAAAAAAAAAATTTTTTTAGTTACTTTGGGAAAAAAAATATTTTTTTAGTTACTTTGGAAAAAAAAATATTTTTTTAGTTACTTTGGAAAAAAAGTTACTTTTTTAGTTACTTTGGAAAAAATTTACTTTTTTAGTTACTTTGGAAAAAAAAATATTTTTTTAGTTACTTTGGAAAAAAAGTTACTTTTTTAGTTACTTTGGAAAAAAAGTTACTTTTTTAGTTACTTTGGAAAAAAAAATATTTTTTTAGTTACTTTGGAAAAAAAGTTACTTTTTTAGTTACTTTGGAAAAAAAAATATTTTTTTAGTTACTTTGGAAAAAAAGTTACTTTTTTAGTTACTTTGGAAAAAAAGTTACTTTTTTAGTTACTTTGGAAAAAAAAATATTTTTTTAGTTACTTTGGAAAAAAAAATATTTTTTTAGTTTCTTTGGAAAAAAAAATATTTTTTTAGTTACTTTGGAAAAAAAATATTTTTTTAGTTACTTTGGAAAAAAAAATATTTTTTTAGTTACTTTGGAAAAAAAAATATTTTTTTAGTTACTTTGGAAAAAAAATATTTTTTTAGTTACTTTGGAAAAAAAAATATTTTTTTAGTTTCTTTGGAAAAAAAGTTACGTTTTTAGTTACTTTGGAAAAAAAGTTACTTTTTTAGTTACTTTGGAAAAAAAGTTACTTTTTTAGTTACTTTGGAAAAAAAGTTACTTTTTTAGTTACTTTGGAAAAAAAAATATTTTTTTAGTTACTTTGGAAAAAAAGTTACTTTTTTAGTTACTTTGGAAAAAAAGTTACTTTTTTAGTTACTTTGGAAAAAAAAATATTTTTTTAGTTACTTTGGGAAAAAAAATATTTTTTTAGTTACTTTGGAAAAAAAAATATTTTTTTAGTTACTTTGGAAAAAAAGTTACTTTTTTAGTTACTTTGGAAAAAATTTACTTTTTTAGTTACTTTGGAAAAAAAAATATTTTTTTAGTTACTTTGGAAAAAAAGTTACTTTTTTAGTTACTTTGGAAAAAAAGTTACTTTTTTAGTTACTTTGGAAAAAAAAATATTTTTTTAGTTACTTTGGAAAAAAAGTTACTTTTTTAGTTACTTTGGAAAAAAAATATTTTTTTAGTTACTTTGGAAAAAAAGTTACTTTTTTAGTTACTTTGGAAAAAAAATATTTTTTTAGTTACTTTGGAAAAAAAAATATTTTTTTAGTTTCTTTGGAAAAAAAGTTACGTTTTTAGTTACTTTGGAAAAAAAGTTACTTTTTTAGTTACTTTGGAAAAAAAAATATTTTTTTAGTTACTTTGGAAAAAAAAATATTTTTTTAGTTACTTTGGAAAAAAATATATTTTTTTAGTTACTTTGGAAAAAAATATATTTTTTTAGTTACTTTGGGAAAAAAAATATTTTTTTAGTTACTTTGGAAAAAAAAATATTTTTTTAGTTACTTTGGAAAAAAAAATATTTTTTTAGTTACTTTGGAAAAAAAAATATTTTTTTAGTTACTTTGGAAAAAATTTACTTTTTTAGTTACTTTGGAAAAAAAAATATTTTTTTAGTTACTTTGGAAAAAAAGTTACTTTTTTAGTTACTTTGGAAAAAAAGTTACTTTTTTAGTTACTTTGGAAAAAAAGTTACTTTTTTAGTTACTTTGGAAAAAAAAATATTTTTTTAGTTACTTTGGAAAAAAAGTTACTTTTTTAGTTACTTTGGAAAAAAAGTTACTTTTTTAGTTACTTTGGAAAAAAAAATATTTTTTTAGTTACTTTGGAAAAAAAAATATTTTTTTAGTTACTTTGGAAAAAAAAATATTTTTTTAGTTACTTTGGAAAAAAAAATATTTTTTAAATTACTTTGGAAAAAAAAATTTTTTTTAGTTACTTTGGAAAAAAAAAATTTTTTTTAGTTACTTTGGAAAAAAAAAAATTTTTTTAGTTACTTTGGAAAAAAATATATTTTTTTAGTTACTTTGGAAAAAAAAAAAAATTTTTAGTTACTTTGGAAAAAAATATATTTTTTTAGTTACTTTGGAAAAAAAAAAAATTTTTTAGTTACTTTGGAAAACAAATTATTTTTTAGTTACTTTGGAAAAAAAAATATTTTTTAGTTACTTTGGAAAAAAAAATTTTTTTTTAGTTACTTTGGAAAAAAAAATATTTTTTTAGTTACTTTGGAAAAAAAATATTTTTTTAGTTACTTTGGAAAAAAAAATATTTTTTAGTTACTTTGGAAAAAAATATATTTTTTTAGTTACTTTGGAAAAAAAAATATTTTTTTAGTTACTTTGGAAAAAAAATATTTTTTTAGTTACTTTGGAAAAAAAAATATTTTTTTAGTTACTTTGGAAAAAAAAATATTTTTTTAGTTTCTTTGGAAAAAAAGTTACTTTTTTAGTTACTTTGGAAAAAAAGTTACTTTTTTAGTTACTTTGGAAAAAAAAATATTTTTTTAGTTACTTTGGAAAAAAATATATTTTTTTAGTTACTTTGGGAAAAAAAATATTTTTTTAGTTACTTTGGAAAAAAAAATATTTTTTTAGTTACTTTGGAAAAAAAAATATTTTTTTAGTTACTTTGGAAAAAAAAATATTTTTTTAGTTACTTTGGAAAAAAAAATATTTTTTTAGTTACTTTGGAAAAAAAAATATTTTTTTAGTTACTTTGGGAAAAAAAATATTTTTTTAGTTACTTTGGAAAAAAAAATATTTTTTTAGTTACTTTGGAAAAAAAAATATTTTTTTAGTTACTTTGGAAAAAAAAAATTTTTTTTAGTTACTTTGGAAAAAAAAAAAAATTTTTAGTTTCTTTGGAAAAAAAATTTTTTTTTAGTTACTTTGGAAAAAAAAATATTTTTTTAGTTACTTTGGAAAAAAAAAAAATTTTTTAGTTACTTTGGAAAAAAAAATATTTTTTTAGTTACTTTGGAAAAAAAAATATTTTTTTAGTTACTTTGGAAAAAAAAATATTTTTTTAGTTACTTTGGAAAAAAAAATATTTTTTTAGTTACTTTGGAAAAAAAAATATTTTTTTAGTTACTTTGGAAAAAAAAATATTTTTTTAGTTACTTTGGAAAAAAAAATATTTTTTTAGTTACTTTGGAAAAAAAAATATTTTTTTAGTTACTTTGGAAAAAAAAATATTTTTTTAGTTACTTTGGAAAAAAAAATATTTTTTTAGTTACTTTGGAAAAAATTTACTTTTTTAGTTACTTTGGAAAAAAAAAAATTTTTTTAGTTACTTTGGAAAAAAAGTTACTTTTTTAGTTACTTTGGAAAAAAAGTTACTTTTTTAGTTACTTTGGAAAAAAAGTTACTTTTTTAGTTACTTTGGAAAAAAAAATATTTTTTTAGTTACTTTGGAAAAAAAGTTACTTTTTTAGTTACTTTGGAAAAAAAGTTACTTTTTTAGTTACTTTGGAAAAAAAAATATTTTTTTAGTTACTTTGGGAAAAAAAATATTTTTTTAGTTACTTTGGAAAAAAAAATATTTTTTTAGTTACTTTGGAAAAAAAGTTACTTTTTTAGTTACTTTGGAAAAAATTTACTTTTTTAGTTACTTTGGAAAAAAAAATATTTTTTTAGTTACTTTGGAAAAAAAGTTACTTTTTTAGTTACTTTGGAAAAAAAGTTACTTTTTTAGTTACTTTGGAAAAAAAAATATTTTTTTAGTTACTTTGGAAAAAAAGTTACTTTTTTAGTTACTTTGGAAAAAAAAATATTTTTTTAGTTACTTTGGAAAAAAAGTTACTTTTTTAGTTACTTTGGAAAAAAAGTTACTTTTTTAGTTACTTTGGAAAAAAAAATATTTTTTTAGTTACTTTGGAAAAAAAAATATTTTTTTAGTTTCTTTGGAAAAAAAAATATTTTTTTAGTTACTTTGGAAAAAAAATATTTTTTTAGTTACTTTGGAAAAAAAAATATTTTTTTAGTTACTTTGGAAAAAAAAATATTTTTTTAGTTACTTTGGAAAAAAAAATATTTTTTTAGTTACTTTGGAAAAAAAAATATTTTTTTAGTTACTTTGGAAAAAAAAATATTTTTTTAGTTACTTTGGAAAAAAAAAATTTTTTTTAGTTACTTTGGAAAAAAAAAAAATTTTTTAGTTTCTTTGGAAAAAAAAATTTTTTTTAGTTACTTTGGAAAAAAAAATATTTTTTTAGTTACTTTGGAAAAAAAAAAATTTTTTAGTTACTTTGGAAAAAAAAATATTTTTTTAGTTACTTTGGAAAAAAAAATATTTTTTTAGTTACTTTGGAAAAAAAAATATTTTTTTAGTTACTTTGGAAAAAAAAATATTTTTTTAGTTACTTTGGAAAAAAAAATATTTTTTTAGTTACTTTGGAAAAAAAAATATTTTTTTAGTTACTTTGGAAAAAAAAATATTTTTTTAGTTACTTTGGAAAAAAAAATATTTTTTTAGTTACTTTGGAAAAAAAAATATTTTTTTAGTTACTTTGGAAAAAAAAATATTTTTTTAGTTACTTTGGAAAAAATTTACTTTTTTAGTTACTTTGGAAAAAAAAATATTTTTTTAGTTACTTTGGAAAAAAAGTTACTTTTTTAGTTACTTTGGAAAAAAAGTTACTTTTTTAGTTACTTTGGAAAAAAAGTTACTTTTTTAGTTACTTTGGAAAAAAAAATATTTTTTTAGTTACTTTGGAAAAAAAGTTACTTTTTTAGTTACTTTGGAAAAAAAGTTACTTTTTTAGTTACTTTGGAAAAAAAAATATTTTTTTAGTTACTTTGGGAAAAAAAATATTTTTTTAGTTACTTTGGAAAAAAAAATATTTTTTTAGTTACTTTGGAAAAAAAGTTACTTTTTTAGTTACTTTGGAAAAAATTTACTTTTTTAGTTACTTTGGAAAAAAAATATTTTTTTAGTTACTTTGGAAAAAAAGTTACTTTTTTAGTTACTTTGGAAAAAAAGTTACTTTTTTAGTTACTTTGGAAAGAAAAATATTTTTTTAGTTACTTTGGAAAAAAAGTTACTTTTTTAGTTACTTTGGAAAAAAAAATATTTTTTTAGTTACTTTGGAAAAAAAGTTACTTTTTTAGTTACTTTGGAAAAAAAGTTACTTTTTTAGTTACTTTGGAAAAAAAAATATTTTTTTAGTTACTTTGGAAAAAAAAATATTTTTTTAGTTTCTTTGGAAAAAAAAATATTTTTTTAGTTACTTTGGAAAAAAAATATTTTTTTAGTTACTTTGGAAAAAAAAATATTTTTTTAGTTACTTTGGAAAAAAAAATATTTTTTTAGTTACTTTGGAAAAAAAATATTTTTTTAGTTACTTTGGAAAAAAAAATATTTTTTTAGTTTCTTTGGAAAAAAAGTTACGTTTTTAGTTACTTTGGAAAAAAAGTTACTTTTTTAGTTACTTTGGAAAAAAAGTTACTTTTTTAGTTACTTTGGAAAAAAAGTTACTTTTTTAGTTACTTTGGAAAAAAAAATATTTTTTTAGTTACTTTGGAAAAAAAGTTACTTTTTTAGTTACTTTGGAAAAAAAGTTACTTTTTTAGTTACTTTGGAAAAAAAAATATTTTTTTAGTTACTTTGGGAAAAAAAATATTTTTTTAGTTACTTTGGAAAAAAAAATATTTTTTTAGTTACTTTGGAAAAAAAGTTACTTTTTTAGTTACTTTGGAAAAAATTTACTTTTTTAGTTACTTTGGAAAAAAAAATATTTTTTTAGTTACTTTGGAAAAAAAGTTACTTTTTTAGTTACTTTGGAAAAAAAGTTACTTTTTTAGTTACTTTGGAAAAAAAAATATTTTTTTAGTTACTTTGGAAAAAAAGTTACTTTTTTAGTTACTTTGGAAAAAAAATATTTTTTTAGTTACTTTGGAAAAAAAGTTACTTTTTTAGTTACTTTGGAAAAAAAATATTTTTTTAGTTACTTTGGAAAAAAATATATTTTTTTAGTTTCTTTGGAAAAAAAGTTACGTTTTTAGTTACTTTGGAAAAAAAGTTACTTTTTTAGTTACTTTGGAAAAAAAAATATTTTTTTAGTTACTTTGGAAAAAAAAATATTTTTTTAGTTACTTTGGAAAAAAATATATTTTTTTAGTTACTTTGGAAAAAAAAATATTTTTTAGTTACTTTGGGAAAAAAATATTTTTTTAGTTACTTTGGAAAAAAAAATATTTTTTTAGTTACTTTGGAAAAAAAAATATTTTTTTAGTTACTTTGGAAAAAAAAATATTTTTTTAGTTACTTTGGAAAAAATTTACTTTTTTAGTTACTTTGGAAAAAAAAATATTTTTTTAGTTACTTTGGAAAAAAAGTTACTTTTTTAGTTACTTTGGAAAAAAAGTTACTTTTTTAGTTACTTTGGAAAAAAAGTTACTTTTTTAGTTACTTTGGAAAAAAAAATATTTTTTTAGTTACTTTGGAAAAAAAGTTACTTTTTTAGTTACTTTGGAAAAAAAGTTACTTTTTTAGTTACTTTGGAAAAAAAAATATTTTTTTAGTTACTTTGGAAAAAAAAAAAATTTTTTAGTTACTTTGGAAAAAAAAATATTTTTTTAGTTACTTTGGAAAAAAAAATATTTTTTAAATTACTTTGGAAAAAAAAAATTTTTTTAGTTACTTTGGAAAAAAAAATATTTTTTTAGTTACTTTGGAAAAAAAAATATTTTTTTAGTTACTTTGGAAAAAAAAATATTTTTTTAGTTACTTTGGAAAAAAAAAAAATTTTTTAGTTACTTTGGAAAAAAATATATTTTTTTAGTTACTTTGGAAAAAAAAATTTTTTTTAGTTACTTTGGAAAACAAATTATTTTTTTAGTTACTTTGGAAAAAAAATATTTTTTTAGTTTCTTTGGAAAAAAAATATTTTTTTAGTTACTTTGGAAAAAAAAATATTTTTTAGTTACTTTGGAAAAAAAAATATTTTTTTAGTTACTTTGGAAAAAAAAATATTTTTTTAGTTACTTTGGAAAAAAAATATTTTTTTAGTTACTTTGGAAAAAAAAATATTTTTTTAGTTACTTTGGAAAAAAAAATATTTTTTTAGTTACTTTGGAAAAAAAAATATTTTTTTAGTTACTTTGGAAAAAAATATATTTTTTTAGTTACTTTGGAAAAAAAAATATTTTTTTAGTTACTTTGGAAAAAAAAATATTTTTTTAGTTACTTTGGAAAAAAAAAATTTTTTTTAGTTTCTTTGGAAAAAAAAAATGTTTTAGTTACTTTGGAAAAAAAAATATTTTTTTAGTTACTTTGGAAAAAAAAATTTTTTTTTAGTTACTTTGGAAAAAAAAATATTTTTTTAGTTTCTTTGGAAAAAAAAATATTTTTTTAGTTACTTTGGGAAAAAAAATATTTTTTTAGTTACTTTGGAAAAAAAAATATTTTTTTAGTTACTTTGGAAAAAAAAATATTTTTTTAGTTACTTTGGAAAAAAATATATTTTTTTAGTTACTTTGGAAAAAAAAATATTTTTTTAGTTACTTTGGAAAAAAAATATTTTTTTAGTTACTTTGGAAAAAAAAATATTTTTTTAGTTACTTTGGAAAAAAAAATATTTTTTTAGTTACTTTGGAAAAAAAAATATTTTTTTAGTTACTTTGGAAAAAAAAATATTTTTTTAGTTACTTTGGGAAAAAAAATATTTTTTTAGTTACTTTGGAAAAAAAAATATTTTTTTAATTACTTTGGAAAAAAAATATTTTTTTAGTTACTTTGGAAAAAAAAATATTTTTTTAGTTACTTTGGAAAAAAAAATATTTTTTTAGTTACTTTGGAAAAAAAAAAAAATTTTTAGTTACTTTGGAAAAAAAAATATTTTTTTAGTTACTTTGGAAAAAAAAAAATTTTTTTAGTTACTTTGGAAAAAAAATTTTTTTTTTGTTTCTTTGGAAAAAAAATTTTTTTTAGTTACTTTGGAAAAAAAAATATTTTTTTAGTTTCTTTGGAAAAAAAATATTTTTTTAGTTACTTTGGAAAAAAAAATATTTTTTTAGTTACTTTGGAAAAAAAATATTTTTTTAGTTACTTTGGAAAAAAAAATATTTTTTTAGTTACTTTGGAAAAAAAATATTTTTTTAGTTACTTTGGAAAAAAAAATATTTTTTTAGTTACTTTGGAAAAAAAAATATTTTTTTAGTTACTTTGGAAAAAAAAATATTTTTTTAGTTACTTTGGAAAAAAAAATATTTTTTTAGTTTCTTTGGAAAAAAAATATTTTTTTAGTTACTTTGGAAAAAAAAATATTTTTTTAGTTACTTTGGAAAAAAATATATTTTTTTAGTTACTTTGGAAAAAAAAATATTTTTTTAGTTACTTTGGAAAAAAAATATTTTTTTAGTTTCTTTGGAAAAAAAATAATTTTTTTAGTTACTTTGGAAAAAAAAATATTTTTTTAGTTACTTTGGAAAAAAAAATATTTTTTTAGTTTCTTTGGAAAAAAAATATTTTTTTAGTTACTTTGGAAAAAAAAATATTTTTTTAGTTACTTTGGAAAAAAAAATATTTTTTTAGTTACTTTGGGAAAAAAAATATTTTTTTAGTTACTTTGGAAAAAAAATATTTTTTTAGTTTCTTTGGAAAAAAAATAATTTTTTTAGTTACTTTGGAAAAAAAAATATTTTTTTAGTTACTTTGGAAAAAAAAATATTTTTTTAGTTACTTTGGAAAAAAAATTATTTTTTTAGTTACTTTGGAAAAAAAAATATTTTTTTAGTTACTTTGGAAAAAAATTTATTTTTTTAGTTACTTTGGAAAAAAAATTATTTTTTTAGTTACTTTGGAAAAAAAATTATTTTTTTAGTTACTTTGGAAAAAAAATATTTTTTTAGTTACTTTGGAAAAAAAAATATTTTTTTAGTTACTTTGGAAAAAAAAATATTTTTTTAGTTACTTTGGAAAAAAAAATATTTTTTTAGTTACTTTGGAAAAAATTTACTTTTTTAGTTACTTTGGAAAAAAAAAATATTTTTTTAGTTACTTTGGAAAAAAAGTTACTTTTTTAGTTACTTTGGAAAAAAAGTTACTTTTTTAGTTACTTTGGAAAAAAAGTTACTTTTTTAGTTACTTTGGAAAAAAAAATATTTTTTTAGTTACTTTGGAAAAAAAGTTACTTTTTTAGTTACTTTGGAAAAAAAGTTACTTTTTTAGTTACTTTGGAAAAAAAAATATTTTTTTAGTTACTTTGGAAAAAAAGTTACTTTTTTAGTTACTTTGGAAAAAAAAATATTTTTTTAGTTACTTTGGAAAAAAAGTTACTTTTTTAGTTACTTTGGAAAAAAAGTTACTTTTTTAGTTACTTTGGAAAAAAAAATATTTTTTTAGTTACTTTGGAAAAAAAAATATTTTTTTAGTTTCTTTGGAAAAAAAAATATTTTTTTAGTTACTTTGGAAAAAAAAATATTTTTTTAGTTACTTTGGAAAAAAAAATATTTTTTTAGTTACTTTGGAAAAAAAAATATTTTTTTAGTTACTTTGGAAAAAAAATATTTTTTTAGTTACTTTGGAAAAAAAAATATTTTTTTAGTTTCTTTGGAAAAAAAGTTACTTTTTTAGTTACTTTGGAAAAAAAGTTACTTTTTTAGTTACTTTGGAAAAAAAAATATTTTTTTAGTTACTTTGGAAAAAAAAATATTTTTTTAGTTACTTTGGAAAAAAAAATATTTTTTTAGTTACTTTGGGAAAAAAAATATTTTTTTAGTTACTTTGGAAAAAAAAATATTTTTTTAGTTACTTTGGAAAAAAAAATATTTTTTTAGTTACTTTGGAAAAAAAAATATTGTTTTAGTTACTTTGGAAAAAAAGTTACTTTTTTAGTTACTTTGGAAAAAAAGTTACTTTTTTAGTTACTTTGGAAAAAAAGTTACTTTTTTAGTTACTTTGGAAAAAAAAATATATTTTTAGTTACTTTGGAAAAAAAGTTACTTTTTTAGTTACTTTGGAAAAAAAGTTACTTTTTTAGTTACTTTGGAAAAAAAAATATTTTTTTAGTTACTTTGGAAAAAAAAATATTTTTTTAGTTACTTTGGAAAAAAAAATATTTTTTTAGTTACTTTGGAAAAAAAAATATTTTTTTAGTTACTTTGGAAAAAAAAAATTTTTTTAAATTACTTTGGAAAAAAAATATTTTTTTAGTTACTTTGGAAAAAAAAATATTTTTTTAGTTACTTTGGAAAAAAAAATATTTTTTTAGTTACTTTGGAAAAAAAAATATTTTTTTAGTTACTTTGGAAAAAAAAATATTTTTTTAGTTACTTTGGAAAAAAAAATATTTTTTTAGTTACTTTGGAAAAAAAAATATTTTTTTAGTTACTTTGGGAAAAAAAATATTTTTTTAGATACTTTGGAAAAAAAAATATTTTTTTAGTTTCTTTGGAAAAAAAATATTTTTTTAGTTACTTTGGAAAAAAAATATTTTTTTAGTTACTTTGGGAAAAAAAATATTTTTTTAGTTACTTTGGAAAAAAAAATATTTTTTTAGTTACTTTGGAAAAAAAATATTTTTTTAGTTACTTTGGAAAAAAAAATATTTTTTTAGTTTCTTTGGAAAAAAAGTTACTTTTTTAGTTACTTTGGAAAAAAAGTTACTTTTTTAGTTACTTTGGAAAAAAAAATATTTTTTTAGTTACTTTGGAAAAAAAATATTTTTTTAGTTACTTTGGAAAAAAAAATATTTTTTTAGTTACTTTGGAAAAAAAAATATTTTTTTAGTTACTTTGGAAAAAAAAATATTTTTTTAGTTACTTTGGAAAAAAAAATATTTTTTTAGTTACTTTGGAAAAAAAAATATTTTTTTAGTTACTTTGGAAAAAAAAATATTTTTTTAGTTACTTTGGAAAAAATTTACTTTTTTAGTTACTTTGGAAAAAAAAAATATTTTTTTAGTTACTTTGGAAAAAAAGTTACTTTTTTAGTTACTTTGGAAAAAAAGTTACTTTTTTAGTTACTTTGGAAAAAAAGTTACTTTTTTAGTTACTTTGGAAAAAAATAATATTTTTTTAGTTACTTTGGAAAAAAAGTTACTTTTTTAGTTACTTTGGAAAAAAAGTTACTTTTTTAGTTACTTTGGAAAAAAAAATATTTTTTTAGTTACTTTGGGAAAAAAAATATTTTTTTAGTTACTTTGGAAAAAAAAATATTTTTTTAGTTACTTTGGAAAAAAAAATATTTTTTTAGTTACTTTGGAAAAAAAAATATTTTTTTAGTTACTTTGGAAAAAAAAAATATTTTTTTAGTTTCTTTGGAAAAAAAATATTTTTTTAGTTACTTTGGAAAAAAAAATATTTTTTTAGTTACTTTGGAAAAAAAAATATTTTTTTAGTTACTTTGGAAAAAAAAATATTTTTTTAGTTACTTTGGAAAAAAAATATTTTTTTAGTTACTTTGGAAAAAAAAATATTTTTTTAGTTTCTTTGGAAAAAAAGTTACTTTTTTAGTTACTTTGGAAAAAAAGTTACTTTTTTAGTTACTTTGGAAAAAAAAATATTTTTTTAGTTACTTTGGAAAAAAAAATATTTTTTTAGTTACTTTGGAAAAAAAATATTTTTTTAGTTACTTTGGAAAAAAAAATATTTTTTTAGTTACTTTGGAAAAAAAAATATTTTTTTAGTTACTTTGGAAAAAAAAATATTTTTTTAGTTACTTTGGAAAAAAAAATATTTTTTTAGTTACTTTGGAAAAAATTTACTTTTTTAGTTACTTTGGAAAAAAAAATATTTTTTTAGTTACTTTGGAAAAAAAGTTACTTTTTTAGTTACTTTGGAAAAAAAGTTACTTTTTTAGTTACTTTGGAAAAAAAGTTACTTTTTTAGTTACTTTGGAAAAAAAAATATTTTTTTAGTTACTTTGGAAAAAAAAATATTTTTTTAGTTACTTTGGAAAAAAAATATTTTTTTAGTTACTTTGGAAAAAAAAATATTTTTTTAGTTACTTTGGAAAAATTTTTTTTTTTTTAATTACTTTGGAAAAAAAATATTTTTTTAGTTACTTTGGAAAAAAAAATATTTTTTTAGTTACTTTGGAAAAAAAAATATTTTTTTAGTTACTTTGGAAAAAAAAATATTTTTTTAGTTTCTTTGGAAAAAAAATATTTTTTTAGTTACTTTGGAAAAAAAAATATTTTTTTAGTTACTTTGGAAAAAAAAATATTTTTTTAGTTACTTTGGAAAAAAAAAATTTTTTTAGTTACTTTGGAAAAAAAATATTTTTTTAGTTACTTTGGAAAAAAAAATATTTTTTTAGTTTCTTTGGAAAAAAAGTTACTTTTTTAGTTACTTTGGAAAAAAAGTTACTTTTTTAGTTACTTTGGAAAAAAAAAAATTTTTTTAGTTACTTTGGAAAAAAAAATATTTTTTTAGTTACTTTGGAAAAAAAAATATTTTTTTAGTTACTTTGGAAAAAAAATTATTTTTTTAGTTACTTTGGAAAAAAATATATTTTTTTAGTTACTTTGGAAAAAAAAATATATTTTTAGTTACTTTGGAAAAAAAAATATTTTTTTAGTTACTTTGGAAAAAATTTACTTTTTTAGTTACTTTGGAAAAAAAAATATTTTTTTAGTTACTTTGGAAAAAAAGTTACTTTTTTAGTTACTTTGGAAAAAAAGTTACTTTTTTAGTTACTTTGGAAAAAAAGTTACTTTTTTAGTTACTTTGGAAAAAAAAATATTTTTTTAGTTACTTTGGAAAAAAAGTTACTTTTTTAGTTACTTTGGAAAAAAAGTTACTTTTTTAGTTACTTTGGAAAAAAAAATATTTTTTTAGTTACTTTGGGAAAAAAAATATTTTTTTAGTTACTTTGGAAAAAAAAATATTTTTTTAGTTACTTTGGAAAAAAAATATTTTTTTAGTTACTTTGGAAAAAAAAATATTTTTTTAGTTTCTTTGGAAAAAAAGTTACTTTTTTACTTACTTTGGAAAAAAAGTTACTTTTTTAGTTACTTTGGGAAAAAAAATATTTTTTTAGTTACTTTGGAAAAAAAAATATTTTTTTAGTTACTTTGGAAAAAAAAATATTTTTTTAGTTACTTTGGAAAAAAAAATATTTTTTTAGTTACTTTGGAAAAAAAAATATTTTTTTAGTTACTTTGGAAAAAAAAATATTTTTTTAGTTACTTTGGAAAAAAAAATATTTTTTTAGTTACTTTGGAAAAAAAAATATTTTTTTAGTTACTTTGGAAAAAATTTACTTTTTTAGTTACTTTGGAAAAAAAAATATTTTTTTAGTTACTTTGGAAAAAAAGTTACTTTTTTAGTTACTTTGGAAAAAAAGTTACTTTTTTAGTTACTTTGGAAAAAAAGTTACTTTTTTAGTTACTTTGGAAAAAAATAATATTTTTTTAGTTACTTTGGAAAAAAAGTTACTTTTTTAGTTACTTTGGAAAAAAAGTTACTTTTTTAGTTACTTTGGAAAAAAAAATATTTTTTTAGTTACTTTGGGAAAAAAAATATTTTTTTAGTTACTTTGGAAAAAAAAATATTTTTTTAGTTTCTTTGGAAAAAAAGTTACTTTTTTAGTTACTTTGGAAAAAAAGTTACTTTTTTAGTTACTTTGGAAAAAAAAATATTTTTTTAGTTACTTTGGAAAAAAAATATTTTTTTAGTTACTTTGGAAAAAAAAATATTTTTTTAGTTACTTTGGAAAAAAAAATATTTTTTTAGTTACTTTGGAAAAAAAAATATTTTTTTAGTTACTTTGGAAAAAAAAATATTTTTTTAGTTACTTTGGAAAAAAAAGTTACTTTTTTAGTTACTTTGGAAAAAAAGTTACTTTTTTAGTTACTTTGGAAAAAAAATATTTTTTTAGTTACTTTGGGAAAAAAAATATTTTTTTAGTTACTTTGGAAAAAAAAATATTTTTTTAGTTACTTTGGAAAAAAAATATTTTTTTAGTTACTTTGGAAAAAAAAATATTTTTTTAGTTTCTTTGGAAAAAAAGTTACTTTTTTAGTTACTTTGGAAAAAAAGTTACTTTTTTAGTTACTTTGGAAAAAAAAATATTTTTTTAGTTACTTTGGAAAAAAAAATATTTTTTTAGTTACTTTGGAAAAAAAAATATTTTTTTAGTTACTTTGGAAAAAAAAATATTTTTTTAGTTACTTTGGAAAAAAAAATATTTTTTTAGTTACTTTGGAAAAAAAAATATTTTTTTAGTTACTTTGGAAAAAAAAGTTACTTTTTTAGTTACTTTGGAAAAAAAGTTACTTTTTTAGTTACTTTGGAAAAAAAAATATTTTTTTAGTTACTTTGGGAAAAAAAATATTTTTTTAGTTACTTTGGAAAAAAAAATATTTTTTTAGTTACTTTGGAAAAAAAATATTTTTTTAGTTACTTTGGAAAAAAAAATATTTTTTTAGTTTCTTTGGAAAAAAAGTTACTTTTTTAGTTACTTTGGAAAAAAAGTTACTTTTTTAGTTACTTTGGAAAAAAAAATATTTTTTTAGTTACTTTGGAAAAAAAAATATTTTTTTAGTTACTTTGGAAAAAAAAATATTTTTTTAGTTACTTTGGAAAAAAAAATATTTTTTTAGTTACTTTGGAAAAAAAAATATTTTTTTAGTTACTTTGGAAAAAAAAATATTTTTTTAGTTACTTTGGAAAAAAAAATATTTTTTTAGTTACTTTGGAAAAAAAAATATTTTTTTAGTTACTTTGGAAAAAATTTACTTTTTTAGTTACTTTGGAAAAAAAAATATTTTTTTAGTTACTTTGGAAAAAAAGTTACTTTTTTAGTTACTTTGGAAAAAAAGTTACTTTTTTAGTTACTTTGGAAAAAAAGTTACTTTTTTAGTTACTTTGGAAAAAAATAATATTTTTTTAGTTACTTTGGAAAAAAAGTTACTTTTTTAGTTACTTTGGAAAAAAAGTTACTTTTTTAGTTACTTTCGAAAAAAAAATATTTTTTTAGTTACTTTGGGAAAAAAAATATTTTTTTAGTTACTTTGGAAAATTTTTTTTTTTTTTAATTACTTTGGAAAAAAAATATTTTTTTAGTTACTTTGGAAAAAAAAATATTTTTTTAGTTACTTTGGAAAAAAAAATATTTTTTTAGTTACTTTGGAAAAAAAAATATTTTTTTAGTTACTTTGGGAAAAAAAATATTTTTTTAGTTTCTTTGGAAAAAAAATATTTTTTTAGTTACTTTGGAAAAAAAAATATTTTTTTAGTTACTTTGGAAAAAAAAATATTTTTTTAGTTACTTTGGAAAAAAAAATTTTTTTTAGTTACTTTGGAAAAAAAATATTTTTTTAGTTACTTTGGAAAAAAAAATATTTTTTTAGTTTCTTTGGAAAAAAAGTTACTTTTTTAGTTACTTTGGAAAAAAAGTTACTTTTTTAGTTACTTTGGAAAAAAAAAAATTTTTTTAGTTACTTTGGAAAAAAAAATATTTTTTTAGTTACTTTGGAAAAAAAAATATTTTTTTAGTTACTTTGGAAAAAAAATTATTTTTTTAGTTACTTTGGAAAAAAATATATTTTTTTAGTTACTTTGGAAAAAAAAATATATTTTTAGTTACTTTGGAAAAAAAAATATTTTTTTAGTTACTTTGGAAAAAATTTACTTTTTTAGTTACTTTGGAAAAAAAAATATTTTTTTAGTTACTTTGGAAAAAAAGTTACTTTTTTAGTTACTTTGGAAAAAAAGTTACTTTTTTAGTTACTTTGGAAAAAAAGTTACTTTTTTAGTTACTTTGGAAAAAAAAATATTTTTTTAGTTACTTTGGAAAAAAAGTTACTTTTTTAGTTACTTTGGAAAAAAAGTTACTTTTTTAGTTACTTTGGAAAAAAAAATATTTTTTTAGTTACTTTGGGAAAAAAAATATTTTTTTAGTTACTTTGGAAAAAAAAATATTTTTTTAGTTACTTTGGAAAAAAAATATTTTTTTAGTTACTTTGGAAAAAAAAATATTTTTTTAGTTTCTTTGGAAAAAAAGTTACTTTTTTACTTACTTTGGAAAAAAAGTTACTTTTTTAGTTACTTTGGGAAAAAAAATATTTTTTTAGTTACTTTGGAAAAAAAAATATTTTTTTAGTTACTTTGGAAAAAAAAATATTTTTTTAGTTACTTTGGAAAAAAAAATATTTTTTTAGTTACTTTGGAAAAAAAAATATTTTTTTAGTTACTTTGGAAAAAAAAATATTTTTTTAGTTACTTTGGAAAAAAAAATATTTTTTTAGTTACTTTGGAAAAAAAAATATTTTTTTAGTTACTTTGGAAAAAATTTACTTTTTTAGTTACTTTGGAAAAAAAAATATTTTTTTAGTTACTTTGGAAAAAAAGTTACTTTTTTAGTTACTTTGGAAAAAAAGTTACTTTTTTAGTTACTTTGGAAAAAAAGTTACTTTTTTAGTTACTTTGGAAAAAAATAATATTTTTTTAGTTACTTTGGAAAAAAAGTTACTTTTTTAGTTACTTTGGAAAAAAAGTTACTTTTTTAGTTACTTTGGAAAAAAAAATATTTTTTTAGTTACTTTGGGAAAAAAAATATTTTTTTAGTTACTTTGGAAAAAAAAATATTTTTTTAGTTTCTTTGGAAAAAAAGTTACTTTTTTAGTTACTTTGGAAAAAAAGTTACTTTTTTAGTTACTTTGGAAAAAAAAATATTTTTTTAGTTACTTTGGAAAAAAAATATTTTTTTAGTTACTTTGGAAAAAAAAATATTTTTTTAGTTACTTTGGAAAAAAAAATATTTTTTTAGTTACTTTGGAAAAAAAAATATTTTTTTAGTTACTTTGGAAAAAAAAATATTTTTTTAGTTACTTTGGAAAAAAAAGTTACTTTTTTAGTTACTTTGGAAAAAAAGTTACTTTTTTAGTTACTTTGGAAAAAAAATATTTTTTTAGTTACTTTGGGAAAAAAAATATTTTTTTAGTTACTTTGGAAAAAAAAATATTTTTTTAGTTACTTTGGAAAAAAAATATTTTTTTAGTTACTTTGGAAAAAAAAATATTTTTTTAGTTTCTTTGGAAAAAAAGTTACTTTTTTAGTTACTTTGGAAAAAAAGTTACTTTTTTAGTTACTTTGGAAAAAAAAATATTTTTTTAGTTACTTTGGAAAAAAAAATATTTTTTTAGTTACTTTGGAAAAAAAAATATTTTTTTAGTTACTTTGGAAAAAAAAATATTTTTTTAGTTACTTTGGAAAAAAAAATATTTTTTTAGTTACTTTGGAAAAAAAAATATTTTTTTAGTTACTTTGGAAAAAAAAGTTACTTTTTTAGTTACTTTGGAAAAAAAGTTACTTTTTTAGTTACTTTGGAAAAAAAAATATTTTTTTAGTTACTTTGGGAAAAAAAATATTTTTTTAGTTACTTTGGAAAACAAAATATTTTTTTAGTTACTTTGGAAAAAAAATATTTTTTTAGTTACTTTGGAAAAAAAAATATTTTTTTAGTTTCTTTGGAAAAAAAGTTACTTTTTTAGTTACTTTGGAAAAAAAGTTACTTTTTTAGTTACTTTGGAAAAAAAAATATTTTTTTAGTTACTTTGGAAAAAAAAATATTTTTTTAGTTACTTTGGAAAAAAAAATATTTTTTTAGTTACTTTGGAAAAAAAAATATTTTTTTAGTTACTTTGGAAAAAAAAATATTTTTTTAGTTACTTTGGAAAAAAAAATATTTTTTTAGTTACTTTGGAAAAAAAAATATTTTTTTAGTTACTTTGGAAAAAAAAATATTTTTTTAGTTACTTTGGAAAAAATTTACTTTTTTAGTTACTTTGGAAAAAAAAATATTTTTTTAGTTACTTTGGAAAAAAAGTTACTTTTTTAGTTACTTTGGAAAAAAAGTTACTTTTTTAGTTACTTTGGAAAAAAAGTTACTTTTTTAGTTACTTTGGAAAAAAATAATATTTTTTTAGTTACTTTGGAAAAAAAGTTACTTTTTTAGTTACTTTGGAAAAAAAGTTACTTTTTTAGTTACTTTCGAAAAAAAAATATTTTTTTAGTTACTTTGGGAAAAAAAATATTTTTTTAGTTACTTTGGAAAAAAAAATATTTTTTTAGTTTCTTTGGAAAAAAAGTTACTTTTTTAGTTACTTTGGAAAAAAAGTTACTTTTTTAGTTACTTTGGAAAAAAAAATATTTTTTTAGTTACTTTGGAAAAAAAATATTTTTTTAGTTACTTTGGAAAAAAAAATATTTTTTTAGTTACTTTGGAAAAAAAAATATTTTTTTAGTTACTTTGGAAAAAAAAATATTTTTTTAGTTACTTTGGAAAAAAAAATATTTTTTTAGTTACTTTGGAAAAAAAAATATTTTTTTAGTTACTTTGGAAAAAAAAATATTTTTTTAGTTACTTTGGAAAAAAAAATATTTTTTTAGTTACTTTGGAAAAAATTTACTTTTTTAGTTACTTTGGAAAAAAAAATATTTTTTTAGTTACTTTGGAAAAAAAGTTACTTTTTTAGTTACTTTGGAAAAAAAGTTACTTTTTTAGTTACTTTGGAAAAAAAGTTACTTTTTTAGTTACTTTGGAAAAAAATAATATTTTTTTAGTTACTTTGGAAAAAAAGTTACTTTTTTAGTTACTTTGGAAAAAAAGTTACTTTTTTAGTTACTTTGGAAAAAAAAATATTTTTTTAGTTACTTTGGGAAAAAAAATATTTTTTTAGTTACTTTGGAAAAAAAAATATTTTTTTAGTTACTTTGGAAAAAAAAATATTTTTTTAGTTACTTTGGAAAAAAAAATATTTTTTTAGTTACTTTGGAAAAAAATATATTTTTTTAGTTACTTTGGAAAAAAATTTTTTTTTTAAATTACTTTGGAAAAAAAATATTTTTTTAGTTACTTTGGAAAAAAAAATATTTTTTTAGTTACTTTGGAAAAAAAAATATTTTTTTAGTTACTTTGGAAAAAAAAATATTTTTTTAGTTTCTTTGGAAAAAAAATATTTTTTTAGTTACTTTGGAAAAAAAAATATTTTTTTAGTTACTTTGGAAAAAAAAATATTTTTTTAGTTACTTTGGAAAAAAAAATATTTTTTTAGTTACTTTGGAAAAAAAATATTTTTTTAGTTACTTTGGAAAAAAAAATATTTTTTTAGTTTCTTTGGAAAAAAAGTTACTTTTTTAGTTACTTTGGAAAAAAAGTTACTTTTTTAGTTACTTTGGAAAAAAAAATATTTTTTTAGTTACTTTGGAAAAAAAAATATTTTTTTAGTTACTTTGGAAAAAAAAATATTTTTTTAGTTACTTTGGAAAAAAAAATATTTTTTTAGTTACTTTGGAAAAAAAAATATTTTTTTAGTTACTTTGGAAAAAAAAATATTTTTTTAGTTACTTTGGAAAAAAAAATATATTTTTAGTTACTTTGGAAAAAATTTACTTTTTTAGTTACTTTGGAAAAAAAAATATTTTTTTAGTTACTTTGGAAAAAAAGTTACTTTTTTAGTTACTTTGGAAAAAAAGTTACTTTTTTAGTTACTTTGGAAAAAAAAATATTTTTTTAGTTACTTTGGAAAAAAAGTTACTTTTTTAGTTACTTTGGAAAAAAAAATATTTTTTTAGTTACTTTGGAAAAAAAGTTACTTTTTTAGTTACTTTGGAAAAAAAGTTACTTTTTTAGTTACTTTGGAAAAAAAAATATTTTTTTAGTTACTTTGGAAAAAAAAATATTTTTTTAGTTTCTTTGGAAAAAAAAATATTTTTTTAGTTACTTTGGAAAAAAAATATTTTTTTAGTTACTTTGGAAAAAAATATATTTTTTTAGTTACTTTGGAAAAAAAAATATTTTTTTAGTTACTTTGGAAAAAAAATATTTTTTTAGTTACTTTGGAAAAAAAAATATTTTTTTAGTTTCTTTGGAAAAAAAGTTACGTTTTTAGTTACTTTGGAAAAAAAGTTACTTTTTTAGTTACTTTGGAAAAAAAGTTACTTTTTTAGTTACTTTGGAAAAAAAGTTACTTTTTTAGTTACTTTGGAAAAAAAAATATTTTTTTAGTTACTTTGGAAAAAAAGTTACTTTTTTAGTTACTTTGGAAAAAAAGTTACTTTTTTAGTTACTTTGGAAAAAAAAATATTTTTTTAGTTACTTTGGGAAAAAAAATATTTTTTTAGTTACTTTGGAAAAAAAAATATTTTTTTAGTTACTTTGGAAAAAAAGTTACTTTTTTAGTTACTTTGGAAAAAATTTACTTTTTTAGTTACTTTGGAAAAAAAAATATTTTTTTAGTTACTTTGGAAAAAAAGTTACTTTTTTAGTTACTTTGGAAAAAATTTACTTTTTTAGTTACTTTGGAAAAAAAAATATTTTTTTAGTTACTTTGGAAAAAAAGTTACTTTTTTAGTTACTTTGGAAAAAAAGTTACTTTTTTAGTTACTTTGGAAAAAAAAATATTTTTTTAGTTACTTTGGAAAAAAAGTTACTTTTTTAGTTACTTTGGAAAAAAAATATTTTTTTAGTTACTTTGGAAAAAAAGTTACTTTTTTAGTTACTTTGGAAAAAAAATATTTTTTTAGTTACTTTGGAAAAAAAAATATTTTTTTAGTTTCTTTGGAAAAAAAGTTACGTTTTTAGTTACTTTGGAAAAAAAGTTACTTTTTTAGTTACTTTGGAAAAAAAAATATTTTTTTAGTTACTTTGGAAAAAAAAATATTTTTTTAGTTACTTTGGAAAAAAATATATTTTTTTAGTTACTTTGGAAAAAAAAATATTTTTTTAGTTACTTTGGGAAAAAAAATATTTTTTTAGTTACTTTGGAAAAAAAAATATTTTTTTAGTTACTTTGGAAAAAAAAATATTTTTTTAGTTACTTTGGAAAAAAAAATATTTTTTTAGTTACTTTGGAAAAAATTTACTTTTTTAGTTACTTTGGAAAAAAAAATATTTTTTTAGTTACTTTGGAAAAAAAGTTACTTTTTTAGTTACTTTGGAAAAAAAGTTACTTTTTTAGTTACTTTGGAAAAAAAGTTACTTTTTTAGTTACTTTGGAAAAAAAAATATTTTTTTAGTTACTTTGGAAAAAAGTTACTTTTTTAGTTACTTTGGAAAAAAAGTTACTTTTTTAGTTACTTTGGAAAAAAAAATATTTTTTTAGTTACTTTGGAAAAAAAAATATTTTTTTAGTTACTTTGGAAAAAAAAATATTTTTTTAGTTACTTTGGAAAAAAAAATATTTTTTAAATTACTTTGGAAAAAAAAATTTTTTTTAGTTACTTTGGAAAAAAAAATATTTTTTTAGTTACTTTGGAAAACAAATTATTTTTTTAGTTACTTTGGAAAAAAAATATTTTTTTAGTTTCTTTGGAAAAAAAATATTTTTTTAGTTACTTTGGAAAAAAATATATTTTTTAGTTACTTTGGAAAAAAAAATATTTTTTTAGTTACTTTGGAAAAAAAAATATTTTTTTAGTTACTTTGGAAAAAAAATATTTTTTTAGTTACTTTGGAAAAAAAAATATTTTTTTAGTTACTTTGGAAAAAAAAATATTTTTTTAGTTTCTTTGGAAAAAAAGTTACTTTTTTAGTTACTTTGGAAAAAAAGTTACTTTTTTAGTTACTTTGGAAAAAAAAATATTTTTTTAGTTACTTTGGAAAAAAAAATATTTTTTTTAGTTACTTTGGGAAAAAAATATTTTTTTAGTTACTTTGGAAAAAAAAATATTTTTTTAGTTACTTTGGAAAAAAAAATATTTTTTTAGTTACTTTGGAAAAAAAAATATTTTTTTAGTTACTTTGGAAAAAAATATATTTTTTTAGTTACTTTGGAAAAAAAAATATTTTTTTAGTTACTTTGGAAAAAAAAATATTTTTTTAGTTACTTTGGAAAAAAAAATTTTTTTTTAGTTTCTTTGGAAAAAAAAAATGTTTTAGTTACTTTGGAAAAAAAATATTTTTTTAGTTACTTTGGAAAAAAAAATTTTTTTTTAGTTACTTTGGAAAAAAAAATATTTTTTTAGTTTCTTTGGAAAAAAAAATATTTTTTTAGTTACTTTGGAAAAAAAAATATTTTTTTAGTTACTTTGGAAAAAAAAATATTTTTTTAGTTACTTTGGAAAAAAAAATATTTTTTTAGTTACTTTGGAAAAAAAAATATTTTTTTAGTTACTTTGGAAAAAAAATATTTTTTTAGTTACTTTGGAAAAAAAATATTTTTTTAGTTACTTTGGAAAAAAAAATATTTTTTTAGTTACTTTGGAAAAAAAAATATTTTTTTAGTTACTTTGGAAAAAAAAATATTTTTTTAGTTACTTTGGGAAAAAAAATATTTTTTTAGTTACTTTGGAAAAAAAAATATTTTTTTAATTACTTTGGAAAAAAAATATTTTTTTAGTTACTTTGGAAAAAAAAATATTTTTTTAGTTACTTTGGAAAAAAAAATATTTTTTTAGTTTCTTTGGAAAAAAAAATATTTTTTTAGTTTCTTTGGAAAAAAAATATTTTTTTAGTTAGTTTGGAAAAAAAAATATTTTTTTAGTTACTTTGGAAAAAAATATATTTTTTTAGTTACTTTGGAAAAAAATATATTTTTTTAGTTACTTTGGAAAAAAAATATTTTTTTAGTTTCTTTGGAAAAAAAAATATTTTTTTAGTTACTTTGGGAAAAAAAATATTTTTTTAGTTACTTTGGAAAAAATATATTTTTTTAGTTTCTTTGGAAAAAAAATAATTTTTTTAGTTACTTTGGAAAAAAAAATATTTTTTTAGTTACTTTGGAAAAAAATATATTTTTTTAGTTACTTTGGAAAAAAAATTATTTTTTTAGTTACTTTGGAAAAAAAAATATTTTTTTAGTTACTTTGGAAAAAAAATTATTTTTTTAGTTACTTTGGAAAAAAAATTATTTTTTTAGTTACTTTGGAAAAAAAATTATTTTTTTAGTTACTTTGGAAAAAAAATATTTTTTTAGTTACTTTGGAAAAAAAAATATTTTTTTAGTTACTTTGGAAAAAAAAATATTTTTTTAGTTACTTTGGAAAAAAAAATATTTTTTTAGTTACTTTGGAAAAAATTTACTTTTTTAGTTACTTTGGAAAAAAAAATATTTTTTTAGTTACTTTGGAAAAAAAGTTACTTTTTTAGTTACTTTGGAAAAAAAGTTACTTTTTTAGTTACTTTGGAAAAAAAGTTACTTTTTTAGTTACTTTGGAAAAAAATATATTTTTTTAGTTACTTTGGAAAAAAAGTTACTTTTTTAGTTACTTTGGAAAAAAAGTTACTTTTTTAGTTACTTTGGAAAAAAATTTACTTTTTTAGTTACTTTGGAAAAAAAAATATTTTTTTAGTTACTTTGGAAAAAAAGTTACTTTTTTAGTTACTTTGGAAAAAAAGTTACTTTTTTAGTTACTTTGGAAAAAAAAATATTTTTTTAGTTACTTTGGAAAAAAAGTTACTTTTTTAGTTACTTTGGAAAAAAAAATATTTTTTTAGTTACTTTGGAAAAAAAGTTACTTTTTTAGTTACTTTGGAAAAAAAGTTACTTTTTTAGTTACTTTGGAAAAAAAAATATTTTTTTAGTTACTTTGGAAAAAAAAATATTTTTTTAGTTTCTTTGGAAAAAAAAATATTTTTTTAGTTACTTTGGAAAAAAAAATATTTTTTTAGTTACTTTGGAAAAAAAAATATTTTTTTAGTTACTTTGGAAAAAAAAATATTTTTTTAGTTACTTTGGAAAAAAAATATTTTTTTAGTTACTTTGGAAAAAAAAATATTTTTTTAGTTTCTTTGGAAAAAAAGTTACTTTTTTAGTTACTTTGGAAAAAAAGTTACTTTTTTAGTTACTTTGGAAAAAAAAATATTTTTTTAGTTACTTTGGAAAAAAAAATATTTTTTTAGTTACTTTGGAAAAAAAAATATTTTTTTAGTTACTTTGGGAAAAAAAATATTTTTTTAGTTACTTTGGAAAAAAAAATATTTTTTTAGTTACTTTGGAAAAAAAAATATTTTTTTAGTTACTTTGGAAAAAAAAATATTTTTTTAGTTACTTTGGAAAAAAAGTTACTTTTTTAGTTACTTTGGAAAAAAAGTTACTTTTTTAGTTACTTTGGAAAAAAAGTTACTTTTTTAGTTACTTTGGAAAAAAAAATATTTTTTTAGTTACTTTGGAAAAAAAGTTACTTTTTTAGTTACTTTGGAAAAAAAGTTACTTTTTTAGTTACTTTGGAAAAAAAAATATTTTTTTAGTTACTTTGGGAAAAAAAATATTTTTTTAGTTACTTTGGAAAAAAAAATATTTTTTTAGTTACTTTGGAAAAAAAAATATTTTTTTAGTTACTTTGGAAAAAAAAATATTTTTTTAGTTACTTTGGAAAAAAAAATATTTTTTTAGTTACTTTGGAAAATTTTTTTTTTTTTAAATTACTTTGGAAAAAAAATATTTTTTTAGTTACTTTGGAAAAAAAAATATTTTTTTAGTTACTTTGGAAAAAAAAATATTTTTTTAGTTACTTTGGAAAAAAAAATATTTTTTTAGTTACTTTGGAAAAAAAAATATTTTTTTAGTTACTTTGGAAAAAAAAATATTTTTTTAGTTACTTTGGAAAAAAAAATATTTTTTTAGTTACTTTGGGAAAAAAAATATTTTTTTAGATACTTTGGAAAAAAAAATATTTTTTTAGTTTCTTTGGAAAAAAAATATTTTTTTAGTTACTTTGGAAAAAAAATATTTTTTTAGTTACTTTGGGAAAAAAAATATTTTTTTAGTTACTTTGGAAAAAAAAATATTTTTTTAGTTACTTTGGAAAAAAAATATTTTTTTAGTTACTTTGGAAAAAAAAATATTTTTTTAGTTTCTTTGGAAAAAAAGTTACTTTTTTAGTTACTTTGGAAAAAAAGTTACTTTTTTAGTTACTTTGGAAAAAAAAATATTTTTTTAGTTACTTTGGAAAAAAAATTTTTTTTTAGTTACTTTTGAAAAAAAATATATTTTTTTAGTTACTTTGGAAAAAAAAATATTTTTTTAGTTACTTTGGAAAAAAAAATATTTTTTTAGTTACTTTGGAAAAAAAAATATTTTTTTAGTTACTTTGGAAAAAAAAATATTTTTTTAGTTACTTTGGAAAAAAAAATATTTTTTTAGTTACTTTGGAAAAAATTTACTTTTTTAGTTACTTTGGAAAAAAAAATATTTTTTTAGTTACTTTGGAAAAAAAGTTACTTTTTTAGTTACTTTGGAAAAAAAGTTACTTTTTTAGTTACTTTGGAAAAAAAGTTACTTTTTTAGTTACTTTGGAAAAAAATAATATTTTTTTAGTTACTTTGGAAAAAAAGTTACTTTTTTAGTTACTTTGGAAAAAAAGTTACTTTTTTAGTTACTTTGGAAAAAAAAATATTTTTTTAGTTACTTTGGGAAAAAAAATATTTTTTTAGTTACTTTGGAAAAAAAAATATTTTTTTAGTTACTTTGGAAAAAAAAATATTTTTTTAGTTACTTTGGAAAAAAAAATATTTTTTTAGTTACTTTGGGAAAAAAAATATTTTTTTAGTTACTTTGGAAAAAAAAATATTTTTTTAGTTACTTTGGAAAAAATTTACTTTTTTAGTTACTTTGGAAAAAAAAATATTTTTTTAGTTACTTTGGAAAAAAAGTTACTTTTTTAGTTACTTTGGAAAAAAAGTTACTTTTTTAGTTACTTTGGAAAAAAAGTTACTTTTTTAGTTACTTTGGAAAAAAAAATATTTTTTTAGTTACTTTGGAAAAAAAAATATTTTTTTAGTTACTTTGGAAAAAAAATATTTTTTTAGTTACTTTGGAAAAAAAAATATTTTTTTAGTTACTTTGGAAAAAAAAATTTTTTTTTAATTACTTTGGAAAAAAAATATTTTTTTAGTTACTTTGGAAAAAAAAATATTTTTTTAGTTACTTTGGAAAAAAAAATATTTTTTTAGTTACTTTGGAAAAAAAAATATTTTTTTAGTTTCTTTGGAAAAAAAATATTTTTTTAGTTACTTTGGAAAAAAAAATATTTTTTTAGTTACTTTGGAAAAAAAAATATTTTTTTAGTTACTTTGGAAAAAAAAATATTTTTTTAGTTACTTTGGAAAAAAAATATTTTTTTAGTTACTTTGGAAAAAAAAATATTTTTTTAGTTTCTTTGGAAAAAAAGTTACTTTTTTAGTTACTTTGGAAAAAAAAATATTTTTTTAGTTACTTTGGAAAAAAAAATATTTTTTTAGTTACTTTGGAAAAAAAAATATTTTTTTAGTTACTTTGGAAAAAAAATTATTTTTTTAGTTACTTTGGAAAAAAAATTATTTTTTTAGTTACTTTGGAAAAAAAAATATTTTTTTAGTTACTTTGGAAAAAAAAATATATTTTTAGTTACTTTGGAAAAAAAAATATTTTTTTAGTTACTTTGGAAAAAATTTACTTTTTTAGTTACTTTGGAAAAAAAAATATTTTTTTAGTTACTTTGGAAAAAAAGTTACTTTTTTAGTTACTTTGGAAAAAAAGTTACTTTTTTAGTTACTTTGGAAAAAAAGTTACTTTTTTAGTTACTTTGGAAAAAAAAATATTTTTTTAGTTACTTTGGAAAAAAAGTTACTTTTTTAGTTACTTTGGAAAAAAAGTTACTTTTTTAGTTACTTTGGAAAAAAAAATATTTTTTTAGTTACTTTGGGAAAAAAAAAATTTTTTTAGTTACTTTGGAAAAAAAAATATTTTTTTAGTTTCTTTGGAAAAAAAGTTACTTTTTTAGTTACTTTGGAAAAAAAGTTACTTTTTTAGTTACTTTGGAAAAAAAAATATTTTTTTAGTTACTTTGGAAAAAAAAATATTTTTTTAGTTACTTTGGAAAAAAAAATATTTTTTTAGTTACTTTGGAAAAAAAAATATTTTTTTAGTTACTTTGGAAAAAAAAATATTTTTTTAGTTACTTTGGAAAAAAAAATATTTTTTTAGTTACTTTGGAAAAAAAAATATTTTTTTAGTTACTTTGGAAAAAAAAATATTTTTTTAGTTACTTTGGAAAAAATTTACTTTTTTAGTTACTTTGGAAAAAAAAATATTTTTTTAGTTACTTTGGAAAAAAAGTTACTTTTTTAGTTACTTTGGAAAAAAAGTTACTTTTTTAGTTACTTTGGAAAAAAAGTTACTTTTTTAGTTACTTTGGAAAAAAATAATATTTTTTTAGTTACTTTGGAAAAAAAGTTACTTTTTTAGTTACTTTGGAAAAAAAGTTACTTTTTTAGTTACTTTGGAAAAAAAAATATTTTTTTAGTTACTTTGGGAAAAAAAATATTTTTTTAGTTACTTTGGAAAAAAAAATATTTTTTTAGTTTCTTTGGAAAAAAAGTTACTTTTTTAGTTACTTTGGAAAAAAAGTTACTTTTTTAGTTACTTTGGAAAAAAAAATATTTTTTTAGTTACTTTGGAAAAAAAATATTTTTTTAGTTACTTTGGAAAAAAAAATATTTTTTTAGTTACTTTGGAAAAAAAAATATTTTTTTAGTTACTTTGGAAAAAAAAATATTTTTTTAGTTACTTTGGAAAAAAAAATATTTTTTTAGTTACTTTGGAAAAAAAAGTTACTTTTTTAGTTACTTTGGAAAAAAAGTTACTTTTTTAGTTACTTTGGAAAAAAAAATATTTTTTTAGTTACTTTGGGAAAAAAAATATTTTTTTAGTTACTTTGGAAAAAAAAATATTTTTTTAGTTACTTTGGAAAAAAAATATTTTTTTAGTTACTTTGGAAAAAAAAATATTTTTTTAGTTTCTTTGGAAAAAAAGTTACTTTTTTAGTTACTTTGGAAAAAAAGTTACTTTTTTAGTTACTTTGGAAAAAAAAATATTTTTTTAGTTACTTTGGAAAAAAAAATATTTTTTTAGTTACTTTGGAAAAAAAAATATTTTTTTAGTTACTTTGGAAAAAAAAATATTTTTTTAGTTACTTTGGAAAAAAAAATATTTTTTTAGTTACTTTGGAAAAAAAAATATTTTTTTAGTTACTTTGGAAAAAATTTACTTTTTTAGTTACTTTGGAAAAAAAAATATTTTTTTAGTTACTTTGGAAAAAAAGTTACTTTTTTAGTTACTTTGGAAAAAAAGTTACTTTTTTAGTTACTTTGGAAAAAAAGTTACTTTTTTAGTTACTTTGGAAAAAAATAATATTTTTTTAGTTACTTTGGAAAAAAAGTTACTTTTTTAGTTACTTTGGAAAAAAAGTTACTTTTTTAGTTACTTTCGAAAAAAATATATTTTTTTAGTTACTTTGGGAAAAAAAATATTTTTTTAGTTACTTTGGAAAAAAAAATATTTTTTTAGTTTCTTTGGAAAAAAAGTTACTTTTTTAGTTACTTTGGAAAAAAAGTTACTTTTTTAGTTACTTTGGAAAAAAAAATATTTTTTTAGTTACTTTGGAAAAAAAATATTTTTTTAGTTACTTTGGAAAAAAAAATATTTTTTTAGTTACTTTGGAAAAAAAAATATTTTTTTAGTTACTTTGGAAAAAAAAATATTTTTTTAGTTACTTTGGAAAAAAAAATATTTTTTTAGTTACTTTGGAAAAAAAAATATTTTTTTAGTTACTTTGGAAAAAAAAATATTTTTTTAGTTACTTTGGAAAAAAAAATATTTTTTTAGTTACTTTGGAAAAAATTTACTTTTTTAGTTACTTTGGAAAAAAAAATATTTTTTTAGTTACTTTGGAAAAAAAGTTACTTTTTTAGTTACTTTGGAAAAAAAGTTACTTTTTTAGTTACTTTGGAAAAAAAGTTACTTTTTTAGTTACTTTGGAAAAAAAAATATTTTTTTAGTTACTTTGGGAAAAAAAATATTTTTTTAGTTACTTTGGAAAAAAAAATATTTTTTTAGTTACTTTGGAAAAAAAAATATTTTTTTAGTTACTTTGGAAAAAAAAATATTTTTTTAGTTACTTTGGAAAAAAATATATTTTTTTAGTTACTTTGGAAAAAAAAATTTTTTTTAAATTACTTTGGAAAAAAAATATTTTTTTAGTTACTTTGGAAAAAAAAATATTTTTTTAGTTACTTTGGAAAAAAAAATATTTTTTTAGTTACTTTGGAAAAAAAAATATTTTTTTAGTTTCTTTGGAAAAAAAATATTTTTTTAGTTACTTTGGAAAAAAAAATATTTTTTTAGTTACTTTGGAAAAAAAAATATTTTTTTAGTTACTTTGGAAAAAAAAATATTTTTTTAGTTACTTTGGAAAAAAAATATTTTTTTAGTTACTTTGGAAAAAAAAATATTTTTTTAGTTTCTTTGGAAAAAAAGTTACTTTTTTAGTTACTTTGGAAAAAAAGTTACTTTTTTAGTTACTTTGGAAAAAAAAATATTTTTTTAGTTACTTTGGAAAAAAAAATATTTTTTTAGTTACTTTGGAAAAAAAAATATTTTTTTAGTTACTTTGGAAAAAAAAATATTTTTTTAGTTACTTTGGAAAAAAAAATATTTTTTTAGTTACTTTGGAAAAAAAAATATTTTTTTAGTTACTTTGGAAAAAAATATATATTTTTAGTTACTTTGGAAAAAATTTACTTTTTTAGTTACTTTGGAAAAAAAAATATTTTTTTAGTTACTTTGGAAAAAAAGTTACTTTTTTAGTTACTTTGGAAAAAAAGTTACTTTTTTAGTTACTTTGGAAAAAAAGTTACTTTTTTAGTTACTTTGGAAAAAAAAATATTTTTTTAGTTACTTTGGAAAAAAAAATATTTTTTTAGTTACTTTGGAAAAAAAAATATTTTTTTAGTTACTTTGGAAAAAAAAATATTTTTTTAGTTACTTTGGAAAAAAAAATATTTTTTAAATTACTTTGGAAAAAAAATATTTTTTTAGTTACTTTGGAAAAAAAAATATTTTTTTAGTTACTTTGGAAAAAAAATTATTTTTTTAGTTACTTTGGAAAAAAAATTATTTTTTTAGTTTCTTTGGAAAAAAAATATTTTTTTAGTTACTTTGGAAAAAAAAATATTTTTTTAGTTACTTTGGAAAAAAAAATATTTTTTTAGTTACTTTGGAAAAAAAAATATTTTTTTAGTTACTTTGGAAAAAAAATATTTTTTTAGTTACTTTGGAAAAAAAAATATTTTTTTAGTTTCTTTGGAAAAAAAGTTACTTTTTTAGTTACTTTGGAAAAAAAGTTAATTTTTTAGTTACTTTGGAAAAAAAAATATTTTTTTAGTTACTTTGGAAAAAAAAATATTTTTTTAGTTACTTTGGAAAAAAAAATATTTTTTTAGTTACTTTGGAAAAAAAAATATTTTTTTAGTTACTTTGGAAAAAAAAATATTTTTTTAGTTACTTTGGAAAAAAAAATATTTTTTTAGTTACTTTGGAAAAAAAATATTTTTTTAGTTACTTTGGAAAAAATTTACTTTTTTAGTTACTTTGGAAAAAAAAATATTTTTTTAGTTACTTTGGAAAAAAAGTTACTTTTTTAGTTACTTTGGAAAAAAAGTTACTTTTTCTAGTTACTTTGGAAAAAAAGTTACTTTTTTAGTTACTTTGGAAAAAAAAATATTTTTTTAGTTACTTTGGAAAAAAAGTTACTTTTTTAGTTACTTTGGAAAAAAAGTTACTTTTTTAGTTACTTTGGAAAAAAAAATATTTTTTTAGTTACTTTGGGAAAAAAAATATTTTTTTAGTTACTTTGGAAAAAAAAATATTTTTTTAGTTACTTTGGAAAAAAAATATTTTTTTAGTTACTTTGGAAAAAAAAATATTTTTTTAGTTTCTTTGGAAAAAAAGTTACTTTTTTAGTTACTTTGGAAAAAAAGTTACTTTTTTAGTTACTTTGGAAAAAAAAATATTTTTTTAGTTACTTTGGAAAAAAAAATATTTTTTTAGTTACTTTGGAAAAAAAAATATTTTTTTAGTTACTTTGGAAAAAAAAATATTTTTTTAGTTACTTTGGAAAAAAAAATATTTTTTTAGTTACTTTGGAAAAAAAAATATTTTTTTAGTTACTTTGGAAAAAAAAATATTTTTTTAGTTACTTTGGAAAAAAAAATATTTTTTTAGTTACTTTGGAAAAAAAAATATTTTTTTAGTTACTTTGGAAAAAAAAATATTTTTTTAGTTACTTTGGAAAAAAAAATATTTTTTTAGTTACTTTGGAAAAAAAAATATTTTTTTAGTTACTTTGGAAAAAAAAATATTTTTTTAGTTACTTTGGAAAAAATTTACTTTTTTAGTTACTTTGGAAAAAAAAATATTTTTTTAGTTACTTTGGAAAAAAAGTTACTTTTTTAGTTACTTTGGAAAAAAAGTTACTTTTTTAGTTACTTTGGAAAAAAAGTTACTTTTTTAGTTACTTTGGAAAAAAATAATATTTTTTTAGTTACTTTGGAAAAAAAGTTACTTTTTTAGTTACTTTGGAAAAAAAGTTACTTTTTTAGTTACTTTGGAAAAAAAAATATTTTTTTAGTTACTTTGGGAAAAAAAATATTTTTTTAGTTACTTTGGAAAAAAAAATATTTTTTTAGTTACTTTGGAAAAAAAAATATTTTTTTAGTTACTTTGGAAAAAAAAATATTTTTTTAGTTACTTTGGAAAAAAAAATATTTTTTTAGTTACTTTGGAAAAAAAAATATTTTTTAAATTACTTTGGAAAAAAAATATTTTTTTAGTTACTTTGGAAAAAAAAATATTTTTTTAGTTACTTTGGAAAAAAAAATATTTTTTTAGTTACTTTGGAAAAAAAATATTTTTTTAGTTACTTTGGAAAAAAAAATATTTTTTTAGTTACTTTGGAAAAAAAAATATTTTTTTAGTTACTTTGGAAAAAAAAATTTTTTTAGTTACTTTGGAAAAAAAAAATTTTTTTAGTTACTTTGGAAAAAAAAATATTTTTTTAGTTTCTTTGGAAAAAAAATATTTTTTTAGTTACTTTGGAAAAAAAAATATTTTTTTAGTTACTTTGGAAAAAAAAATATTTTTTTAGTTTCTTTGGAAAAAAAATATTTTTTTAGTTACTTTGGAAAAAAAAATATTTTTTTAGTTACTTTGGAAAAAAAAATATTTTTTTAGTTACTTTGGAAAAAAAAATATTTTTTTAGTTACTTTGGAAAAAAAAATATTTTTTTAGTTACTTTGGAAAAAATTTACTTTTTTAGTTACTTTGGAAAAAAAAATATTTTTTTAGTTACTTTGGAAAAAAAGTTACTTTTTTAGTTACTTTGGAAAAAAAGTTACTTTTTTAGTTACTTTGGAAAAAAAGTTACTTTTTTAGTTACTTTGGAAAAAAAAATATTTTTTTAGTTACTTTGGAAAAAAAGTTACTTTTTTAGTTACTTTGGAAAAAAAGTTACTTTTTTAGTTACTTTGGAAAAAAAAATATTTTTTTAGTTACTTTGGGAAAAAAAAAATTTTTTTAGTTACTTTGGAAAAAAAAATATTTTTTTAGTTACTTTGGAAAAAAAAAAATTTTTTTAGTTACTTTGGAAAAAAAAATATTTTTTTAGTTTCTTTGGAAAAAAAATATTTTTTTAGTTACTTTGGAAAAAAATATATTTTTTTAGTTACTTTGGAAAAAAAAATATTTTTTTAGTTACTTTGGAAAAAAAGTTACTTTTTTATTTACTTTGGAAAAAAAGTTACTTTTTTAGTTACTTTGGAAAAAAAAATATTTTTTTAGTTACTTTGGAAAAAAAAATATTTTTTTAGTTTCTTTGGAAAAAAAAATATTTTTTTAGTTACTTTGGAAAAAAAAATATTTTTTTAGTTACTTTGGAAAAAAAAATATTTTTTTAGTTACTTTGGAAAAAAAAATATTTTTTTAGTTACTTTGGAAAAAAAATATTTTTTTAGTTACTTTGGAAAAAAAAATATTTTTTTAGTTTCTTTGGAAAAAATGTTACTTTTTTAGTTACTTTGGAAAAAAAGTTACTTTTTTAGTTACTTTGGAAAAAAAAATATTTTTTTAGTTACTTTGGAAAAAAAAATATTTTTTTAGTTACTTTGGAAAAAAAAATATTTTTTTAGTTACTTTGGAAAAAATTTACTTTTTTAGTTACTTTGGAAAAAAAAATATTTTTTTAGTTACTTTGGAAAAAAAGTTACTTTTTTAGTTACTTTGGAAAAAAAGTTACTTTTTTAGTTACTTTGGAAAAAAAGTTACTTTTTTAGTTACTTTGGAAAAAAAAATATTTTTTTAGTTACTTTGGAAAAAAAGTTACTTTTTTAGTTACTTTGGAAAAAAAGTTACTTTTTTAGTTACTTTGGAAAAAAAAATATTTTTTTAGTTACTTTGGAAAAAAAATATTTTTTTAGTTTCTTTGGAAAAAAAAATATTTTTTTAGTTACTTTGGAAAAAAAAATATTTTTTTAGTTACTTTGGGAAAAAAAATATTTTTTTAGTTACTTTGGAAAAAAAAATATTTTTTTAGTTACTTTGGAAAAAAAATATTTTTTTAGTTACTTTGGAAAAAAAAATATTTTTTTAGTTTCTTTGGAAAAAAAGTTACTTTTTTAGTTACTTTTGAAAAAAAGTTACTTTTTTAGTTACTTTGGAAAAAAAAATATTTTTTTAGTTACTTTGGAAAAAAAAATATTTTTTTAGTTACTTTGGAAAAAAAAATATTTTTTTAGTTACTTTTGAAAAAAAAATATTTTTTTAGTTACTTTTGAAAAAAAAATATTTTTTTAGTTACTTTGGAAAAAAAAATATTTTTTTAGTTACTTTGGAAAAAAAATATTTTTTTAGTTTCTTTGGAAAAAAAAATATTTTTTTAGTTACTTTGGAAAAAAAAATATTTTTTTAGTTACTTTGGAAAAAAAATATATTTTTAGTTACTTTGGAAAAAAAAATATTTTTTTAGTTACTTTGGAAAAAAAAATATTTTTTTAGTTTCTTTGGAAAAAAAAATATTTTTTTAGTTACTTTGGAAAAAAAAATATTTTTTTAGTTACTTTGGAAAAAAAAATATTTTTTTAGTTACTTTGGAAAAAAAAATATTTTTTTAGTTACTTTGGAAAAAAAATATTTTTTTAGTTACTTTGGAAAAAAAAATATTTTTTTAGTTACTTTGGAAAAAAAAATATTTTTTTAGTTACTTTGGAAAAAAAAATATTTTTTTAGTTACTTTGGAAAAAAAACTATTTTTTTAGTTACTTTGGAAAAAAAAATATTTTTTTAGTTACTTTGGGAAAAAAAATATTTTTTTAGTTACTTTGGAAAAAAAATATTTTTTTAGTTACTTTGGAAAAAAAAAAATTTTTTAGTTACTTTGGAAAAAATTTTTTTTTTTTAATTACTTTGGAAAAAAAATATTTTTTTAGTTACTTTGGAAAAAAAAATATTTTTTTAGTTACTTTGGAAAAAAAAATATTTTTTTAGTTACTTTGGAAAAAAAAATATTTTTTTAGTTACTTTGGAAAAAAAAATATTTTTTTAGTTACTTTGGAAAAAAAAATATTTTTTTAGTTACTTTGGAAAAAAAATATTTTTTTAGTTACTTTGGAAAAAAAAATAATTTTTTAGTTACTTTGGAAAAAAAAATATTTTTTTAGTTACTTTGGAAAAATTTTACTTTTTTAGTTACTTTGGAAAAAAAAATATTTTTTTAGTTACTTTGGAAAAAAAGTTACTTTTTTAGTTACTTTGGAAAAAAAGTTACTTTTTTAGTTACTTTGGAAAAAAAGTTACTTTTTTAGTTTCTTTGGAAAAAAAGTTACTTTTTTAGTTACTTTGGAAAACAAAATATTTTTTTAGTTACTTTGGAAAAAAAATATTTTTTTAGTTTCTTTGGAAAAAAAAATATTTTTTTAGTTACTTTGGAAAACAAAATATTTTTTTAGTTACTTTGGAAAAAAAAATATTTTTTTAGTTTCTTTGGAAAAAAAAGTTACTTTTTTAGTTACTTTGGAAAAAAAGTTACTTTTTTAGTTACTTTGGAAAAAAAAATATTTTTTTAGTTACTTTGGAAAAAAAAATATTTTTTTAGTTACTTTGGAAAAAAAATATTTTTTTAGTTACTTTGGGAAAAAAAATATTTTTTTAGTTACTTTGGAAAAAAAAATATTTTTTTAGTTACTTTGGAAAAAAAAATATTTTTTTAGTTACTTTGGAAAAAAAAATATTTTTTTAGTTACTTTGGAAAAAAAAAATATTTTTTTAGTTACTTTGGAAAAAATTTACTTTTTTAGTTACTTTGGAAAAAAAAATATTTTTTTAGTTACTTTGGAAAAAAAGTTACTTTTTTAGTTACTTTGGAAAAAAAGTTACTTTTTTAGTTACTTTGGAAAAAAAAATATTTTTTTAGTTACTTTGGGAAAAAATATATTTTTTTAGTTACTTTGGAAAAAAAAATATTTTTTTAGTTACTTTGGAAAAAAAAATATTTTTTTAGTTACTTTGGAAAAAAAAATATTTTTTTAGTTACTTTGGAAAAAAAAATATTTTTTTAGTTACTTTGGAAAAAAAAATATTTTTTTAGTTACTTTGGAATTTTTTTTATTTTTTTAGTTACTTTGGAAAAAAAAATATTTTTTTAGTTACTTTGGAAAAAAAAATATTTTTTTAGTTACTTTGGAAAAAAAAATATTTTTTTAGTTACTTTGGAAAAAATTTACTTGTTTAGTTACTTTGGAAAAAAATATATTTTTTTAGTTACTTTGGAAAAAAAGTTACTTTTTTAGTTACTTTGGAAAAAAAGTTACTTTTTTAGTTACTTTGGGGAAAAAAATATTTTTTTAGTTACTTTGGGAAAAAAAATATTTTTTTAGTTACTTTGGAAAAAAAAATATTTTTTTAGTTACTTTGGAAAAAAAAATATTTTTTTAGTTACTTTGGAAAAAAAAATATTTTTTTAGTTACTTTGGAAAAAAAAATATTTTTTTAGTTACTTTGGAAAAAAAAATATTTTTTTAGTTACTTTGGAAAAAAAAATATTTTTTTAGTTACTTTGGAAAACAAATTATTTTTTTAGTTACTTTGGAAAAAAAAATATTTTTTTAGTTACTTTGGAAAAAAAAATATTTTTTTAGTTACTTTGGAAAAAAAATAATTTTAAAGTTACTTTGGAAAAAAAAATATTTTTTTAATTACTTTGGAAAAAAAATATTTTTTTAGTTACTTTGGGAAAAAAAATATTTTTTTAGTTACTTTGGAAAAAAAAATATTTTTTTAGTTACTTTGGAAAAAAAAAATTTTTTTTAGTTACTTTGGGAAAAAAATATTTTTTTTAGTTACTTTGGAAAAAAAAATATTTTTTTAGTTACTTTGGAAAAAAAATATTTTTTTAGTTACTTTGGAAAAAAAAATATTTTTTTAGTTACTTTGGGAAAAAAAATAATTTTTTAGTTACTTTGGAAAAAAAAATTTTTTTTTAGTTACTTTGGAAAAAAAAATATTTTTTTAGTTTCTTTGGAAAAAAAATATATTTTTTTAGTTACTTTGGAAAAAAAAAATTTTTTTTAGTTACTTTGGGAAAAAAAATATTTTTTTAGTTACTTTGGAAAAAAAAATATTTTTTTAGTTACTTTGGAAAAAAAAATATTTTTTTAGTTACTTTGAAAAAAAAAATATTTTTTTAGTTACTTTGGAAAAAAAAATATTTTTTTAGTTACTTTGGAAAAAAAAAAAATTTTTTAGTTACTTTGGAAAAAAAAAAAAATTTTTAGTTACTTTGGAAAAAAAATATTTTTTTAGTTACTTTGGAAAAAAAAATATTTTTTTAGTTATTTTGGAAAAAAAAATATTTTTTTAGTTACTTTGGAAAAAAAAATATTTTTTTAGTTACTTTGGAAAAAAAAATATTTTTTTAGTTACTTTGGAAAAAAAATATTTTTTTAGTTACTTTGGAAAAAAAATATTTTTTTAGTTACTTTGGAAAAAAAAACATTTTTTTAGTTACTTTGGAAAAAAAATTATTTTTTTAGTTACTTTGGAAAAAAAAATATTTTTTTAGTTACTTTGGAAAAAAAAATATTTTTTTAGTTACTTTGGAAAAAAAAATATTTTTTTAGTTACTTTGGAAAAAAAATATTTTTTTAGTTACTTTGGAAAAAATAATATTTTTTTAGTTACTTTGGAAAAAAAATATTTTTTTAGTTTCTTTGGAAAAAAAAATATTTTTTTAGTTACTTTGGAAAAAAAAATATTTTTTTAGTTACTTTGGAAAAAAAATATTTTTTTAGTTTCTTTGGAAAAAAAAATATTTTTTTAGTTACTTTGGAAAAAAAAATATTTTTTTAGTTACTTTGGAAAAAAAAATTTTTTTTAGTTACTTTGGAAAAAAAAATATTTTTTTAGTTTCTTTGGAAAAAAAAATATTTTTTTAGTTACTTTGGAAAAAAAAATATTTTTTTAGTTACTTTGGGAAAAAAAATATTTTTTTAGTTACTTTGGAAAAAAAAATATTTTTTTAGTTACTTTGGAAAAAAAAATATTTTTTTAGTTACTTTGGGAAAAAAAATATTTTTTTAGTTACTTTGGAAAAAAAATATTTTTTTAGTTACTTTGGAAAAAAAAATATTTTTTTAGTTACTTTGGAAAAAAAATATTTTTTTAATTACTTTGGAAAAAAAATATTTTTTTAGTTACTTTGGAAAAAAATTTTTTTTTTTAGTTACTTTAGAAAAAAAAATATTTTTTTAGTTACTTTGGAAAAAAAAATTTTTTTTAGTTACTTTGTAAAAAAAAATATTTTTTTAGTTACTTTGGAAAAAAAAATATTTTTTTAGTTACTTTGTAAAAAAAAATATTTTTTTAGTTACTTTGGAAAAAAAAATATTTTTTTAGTTACTTTGGAAAAAATATATTTTTTTAGTTACTTTGGAAAAAAAAATATTTTTTTAGTTACTTTGGAAAAAAAAATATTTTTTTAGTTACTTTGGGAAAAAAAATATTTTTTTAGTTACTTTGGAAAAAAAAATATTTTTTTAGTTACTTTGGAAAAAAAATATTTTTTTAATTACTTTGGAAAAAAAATATTTTTTTAGTTACTTTGGAAAAAAAAATTTTTTTTTAGTTACTTTAGAAAAAAAAATATTTTTTTAGTTACTTTGGAAAAAAAAATATTTTTTTAGTTACTTTGGAAAAAAAAATATTTTTTTAGTTACTTTGGAAAAAAAAATATTTTTTTAGTTACTTTGGAAAAAAAAATATTTTTTTAGTTACTTTGGAAAAAAAAAATTTTTTTTAGTTACTTTGGAAAAAAAAATTTTTTTTAGTTTCTTTGGAAAAAAAAATTTTTTTAGTTACTTTGGAAAAAAAAATATTTTTTTAGTTTCTTTGGAAAAAAAAATATTTTTTTAGTTACTTTGGAAAAAAAAATATTTTTTTAGTTACTTTGGAAAAAAAATATTTTTTTAGTTACTTTGGAAAAAAAAATATTTTTTTAGTTACTTTGGAAAAAAAAATATTTTTTTAGTTACTTTGGAAAAAAAAATATTTTTTTAGTTACTTTGGAAAAAAAAATTTTTTTTTAGTTACTTTGGAAAAAAAAATATTTTTTTAGTTTCTTTGGAAAAAAAATATTTTTTTTAGTTACTTTGGAAAAAAAAATATTTTTTTAGTTTCTTTGGAAAAAAAAATATTTTTTTAGTTACTTTGGAAAAAAAAAATTTTTTTTAGTTACTTTGGAAAAAAAAAAATTTTTTTAGTTACTTTGGAAAAAAAAATATTTTTCTAGTTTCTTTGGAAAAAAAAATATTTTTTTAGTTACTTTGGAAAAAAAAATATTTTTTTAGTTACTTTGGAAAAAAAAATATTTTTTTAGTTACTTTGGAAAAAAAAATATTTTTTTAGTTTCTTTGGAAAAAAAAATTTTTTTTAGTTACTTTGGAAAAAAAAATTTTTTTAGTTACTTTGGAAAAAAAAATATTTTTTTAGTTTCTTTGGAAAAAAAAAAAAATTTTTAGTTACTTTGGAAAAAAAAATATTTTTTTAGTTTCTTTGGAAAAAAAAATATTTTTTTAGTTACTTTGGAAAAAACAATATTTTTTTAGTTACTTTGGAAAAAAAATATTTTTTTTAGTTACTTTGGAAAAAAAAATATTTTTTTAGTTTCTTTGGAAAAAAAAATATTTTTTTAGTTACTTTGGAAAAAAAAATATTTTTTTAGTTACTTTGGAAAAAAAATATTTTTTTAGTTACTTTGGAAAAAAAAATATTTTTTTAGTTACTTTGGAAAAAAAAATATTTTTTTAGTTACTTTGGAAAAAAAAATATTTTTTTAGTTACTTTGGAAAAAAAATATTTTTTTAGTTACTTTGGAAAAAAAAATATTTTTTTAGTTATTTTGGGAAAAAAAATATTTTTTTAGTTACTTTGGAAAACAAAATATTTTTTTAGTTACTTTGGAAAAAAAAATATTTTTTTAGTTACTTTGGAAAAAAAATATTTTTTTAGTTACTTTGGAAAAAATATATTTTTTTAGTTACTTTGGAAAAAAAAATATTTTTTTAGTTACTTTGGAAAAAAAAAAATTTTTTAGTTACTTTGGAAAAAAAAATATTTTTTTAGTTACTTTGGAAAAAAAAATATTTTTTTAGTTTCTTTGGAAAAAAAAAATTTTTTTTAGTTAATTTGGAAAAAAAAATATTTTTTTAGTTTCTTTGGGAAAAAAAATATTTTTTTAGTTACTTTGGAAAAAAAAATATTTTTTTAGTTACTTTGGAAAAAAAAATATTTTTTTAGTTACTTTGGAAAAAAAAATATTTTTTTAGTTACTTTGGAAAAAAAAATATTTTTTTAGTTACTTTGGAAAAAAAAATAATTTTTTAGTTACTTTGGAAAAAAAAATATTTTTTTAGTTACTTTGGAAAAAAAAATATTTTTTTAGTTACTTTGGAAAAAAAATATATTTTTTTAGTTACTTTGGAAAAAAAAATATTTTTTTAGTTACTTTGGAAAAAAAATATTTTTTTAGTTACTTTGGAAAAAAAATATTTTTTTAGTTACTTTGGAAAAAAAAATATTTTTTTAGTTACTTTGGAAAAAAAAAATATTTTTTTAGTTACTTTGGAAAAAAAAATATTTTTTTAGTTACTTTGGAAAAAAAAATATTTTTTTAGTTACTTTGGAAAAAAAAATATTTTTTTAGTTACTTTGGAAAAAAAATATTTTTTTAGTTACTTTGGAAAAAAATATATTTTTTTAGTTATTTTGGGAAAAAAAATATTTTTTTAGTTACTTTGGAAAAAAAAATATTTTTTTAGTTACTTTGGAAAAAAAAATATTTTTTTAGTTACTTTGGAAAAAAAATATTTTTTTAGTTACTTTGGAAAAAAAATATTTTTTAGTTACTTTGGAAAAAAAAATATTTTTTTAGTTACTTTGGAAAAAAAAATATTTTTTTAGTTACTTTGGAAAAAAAAAAATTTTTTTAGTTACTTTGGAAAAAAAAAATTTTTTTTAGTTTCTTTGGAAAAAAAAAAATTTTTTTAGTTAATTTGGAAAAAAAAATATTTTTTTAGTTTCTTTGGGAAAAAAAATATTTTTTTAGTTACTTTGGAAAAAAAAATATTTTTTTAGTTACTTTGGAAAAAAAATATTTTTTTAGTTACTTTGGAAAAAAAAATATTTTTTTAGTAAATATTTTTTTAGTTACTTTGGGAAAAAATATATTTTTTTAGTTTCTTTGGAAAAAAAAATATTTTTTTAGTTACTTTGGAAAAAAAATATTTTTTTAGTTACTTTGGAAAAAAAAATATTTTTTTAGTTACTTTGGAAAAAAAAATATTTTTTTAGTTACTTTGGAAAAAAAATATTTTTTTAGTTACTTTGGAAAAAAAAATATTTTTTTAGTTACTTTGGAAAAAAAAATATTTTTTTAGTTACTTTGGGAAAAAAAATATTTTTTTAGTTACTTTGGAAAAAAAAATATTTTTTTAGTTACTTTGGAAAAAAAAATATTTTTTTAGTTACTTTGAAAAAAAAAATATTTTTTTAGTTACTTTGGAAAAAAAAATTTTTTTTAGTTACTTTGGAAAAAAAAAAATTTTTTTAGTTACTTTGGAAAAAAAAAATTTTTTTTAGTTACTTTGGAAAAAAAATATTTTTTTAGTTACTTTGGAAAAAAAAATATTTTTTTAGTTATTTTGGAAAAAAAAATATTTTTTTAGTTACTTTGGAAAAAAAAATATTTTTTTAGTTACTTTGGAAAAAAAAATATTTTTTTAGTTACTTTGGAAAAAAAATATTTTTTTAGTTACTTTGGAAAAAAAATATTTTTTTAGTTACTTTGGAAAAAAAAACATTTTTTTAGTTACTTTGGAAAAAAAATTATTTTTTTAGTTACTTTGGAAAAAAAAATATTTTTTTAGTTACTTTGGAAAAAAAAATATTTTTTTAGTTACTTTGGAAAAAAAAATATTTTTTTAGTTACTTTGGGAAAAAAAATTTTTTTTAGTTACTTTGGAAAAAAAAATTTTTTTTTTAGTTACTTTGGAAAAAAAAATTTTTTTTTAGTTACTTTGGAAAAAAAAATATTTTTTTAGTTACTTTGGAAAAAAAAATATTTTTTTAGTTACTTTGGAAAAAAAAATATTTTTTTAGTTACTTTGGAAAAAAAAATTTTTTTAGTTACTTTGGAAAAAAAAATATTTTTTTAGTTACTTTGGAAAAAAAAATATTTTTTTAGTTACTTTGGAAAAAAAAATATTGTTTTAGTTACTTTGGAAAAAAAAATATTTTTTTAGTTACTTTGGAAAAAAAAATATTTTTTTAGTTACTTTGGAAAAAAAAATATTTTTTTAGTTACTTTGGAAAAAAAAATATTTTTTTAGTTACTTTGGAAAAAAAAATATTTTTTTAGTTACTTTGGAAAAAAAATATTTTTTTAGTTACTTTGGAAAAAAAAATATTTTTTTAGTTACTTTGGAAAAAAAAATATTTTTTTAGTTACTTTGGGAAAAAAAATATTTTTTTAGTTACTTTGGAAAAAAAAATATTTTTTTAGTTACTTTGGAAAAAAAATATTTTTTTAATT
>NW_027635062.1:0-9557 GCF_949748355.1 Melanostigma gelatinosum | reverse complement strand
AAACAACAAACATCAATGACCCTGAGGACACACACACACACACACACACACACACACACACACACACACACACACACACACACACACACACACACACACACACACACACACACACACACACACACACACACACACACACACACTTCAGATAAGACCAGTAGGACCTGAGAGGGGACGAGGATCCACTTCTGATCTTTTGTGTGAATATCTCCATATCTATTAATCAGCGCTGCTCTGATTCCGATAAGACACATTAATCAACATTCCACACAAATACAGCGTGAGTATGTTTCCTTATTCTAATAACGGGACCACATCGATGCTTTCTTCACTCATTTAGAACCGGTTCCTGGTTAGAAGTGAGTTTGTGGAGCATCCTGGTTAAAGATATTTCCATCTTGTCAAAGTTCTTCGGGACACAAAGGAAGAGAAGTCGGTGTGTGTGTTGGGCCAGAGAAGCAGAAGAACACAGACTCTTCCTGCAGCTGTTGTGTTGTTGTTGTTGGAGACAGCACAACGAGTCAGTGAGCGGCAGCTCACAGGTTCAACATCAGCTCACAGGTTCAACATCAGCTCACAGGTTCAACATCAGCTCACAGATTCAACATCAGCTCACAGGTTCAACATCAGCTCACAGGTTCAACATCAGCTCACAGATTCAACATCAGCTCACAGGTTCAACATCAGCTCACAGGTTCAACATCAGCTCACAGATTCAACATCAGCTCACAGGTTCAACATCAGCTCACAGGTTCAACATCAGCTCACAGGTTCTACGGAGACGAGGTCTGATGTCGATGCCAAGATGTAACCAAAGCAACACTCACACATACACACATACACGCACGCGCGCGCACACACACACACACACACACACACACACACACACACACACACACACACACACACACACACACACACACACACACACACACACACACACACACACACACACACACACACACACACACACACACAAAAACGCTCAAGCATATACACAAACAAACCCAGAATGATGTGTAGCCCATAAACACACCAAATGTGTGTTTTTGCAAACACACACACACAAACTTTCACCCAGATAAACAGAATTATGGCTATGATTTTCTCTCTCACACACACACGCACACACACACCACACACACACTCTATAATTATGGAAATGTCCGACACAAACTTCCATAAACACGTTATCTGGCTTTAATGCAGCCGCACATGAACACAATCTTAAACACAATCCAAACTAATGACTCATGACTCATGATGATGATGATGATGATGATGATGATGATGAGGAGGAGGAGAAGGCCTCATTTAAGCCAAGTTCACGGCCAATGTGCTCCTAAACCGCCGAGGACTGTTATCTGATTGGTCACATGCCAGGAAGTGAGTTTGAGGCCGGACTGAGCTGCTGCTGTTGGAAACACTTCATAGTTCTATGAACATGATTGTAATACTGTGTGATCATAGTTATACTTATACATGTTTAAAATGCTTTAGAACAATAACCATGACGTATAACTTAACAAGTGATGTACAGGTATTTATAATGATCATAGTTGTATATATTGTACTCTTTATTATAATCCTATGAGACATAAATATCATGTTTTATAGACAGAAGCTGACAAAAACAATGTCAGCAAGTGACCAGCCACGATGATTTATGATGTTTGATGTTAAAAGTCAATAAAACATGTTTTTAATGTGTTGGGATTATTGTTGTTAAAGATGAATATGTGAGTGCTTATAACTCTGTTATAACGCATTATATTTAAAACAGTTAGTTTACAGAGAGTGCTGCCTGCTGTTCTTTTACACACTCCAGCGTTCACTCTTTATTCTCATGTTTCTACCTCAGCTACTTTCTGTAATCACACACAAACTCTACATGTTATTCACCTGGATCACGTCAAAAACATCCAAAGCTCACTTTATCATTATGTTTGTCTGATCTGTAAATATATATACATTTATTTATTGACATGAATAATTTGTTGGTTATTTATTTTACAAACGAGGCGCTGATGAGGTTCGCTGGATCATTGATTGAATCAGTCTAATCATCTCTTACGTTAACGTTGCTGCTGCTGGAGTAACAGGAAGTTACACATTATACCACAACACGCAGTACAAACCAGCCACGCCATCTCTCCTTTTTATCTCTTCCTCCATCTCTCCATCTTTTTCAGGATGAGCCGCTCAGTGTGTGTGTGTGTGTGTGTGTGTGTGTGTGTGTGTGTGTGTGTGTGTGTGTGTGTGTGTGTGTGTGTGTGTGTGTGTGTGTGTGTGTGTGTGTGTGAGAGAGAGAGGGGTTCAACCATGTTCTCATAGGCAGGTCATGTCTGGGTCAATCTCTCTGGCTCCAGCACTTCCCTGGTTAACCCCTTCATATCCCCCCGCTGTCTCTCTCTCGCTCACACACACACACACACACACACACACACACCCTTTGGCTACTGTCCGTCGCCACTAAACGTGTGAGCGCACATGTCGGCCACCGATGAAAAACTAGTTTTCAGCCGATCGGCCGTGAGCGGTGACCAGCCCATCCATTTCAGCCTGGTCACATGTAGACACCAACAACTGTAAATCCAAAAAAAGGCCATTAAAACATTTGGAACAACGAACTCAATCAGACACTTATTATCTTGTGAATCATATCCATGCACGCAGCCTGGATTAATCCCAGTGATCCGGATCATCTGTGGACGGGTACAGGTCTACAGAGCTAACAGCTAACAGCTAACGCATGTTGCATTGACTTGCATTAAGATGCGTTCCGCTCTGTTCAGCAGAACATTGGGCGAAGGTAATAAATGTCTGATTCTGATAAATGAAGGCCAATAAACGCTTCACGTTTGCCTCAGAGCTCTACCCCTTCAACAGCAGATCAGAACTGCTCGACACCCTTTCACACGCACACTTGCCAAAACATGATCGAGCAGTTTAAATGACCAAACAAATATTCTGTTTTGAGCGTGGAACACAAACACCCTCGCGTACAGCTCCCGCGTTAACGAAGTGTTAGCATGCAAGCTCCCTGCAGACATTCCAGTGGTTGCAGCAGATTGGCTTTGATTGATGGAGTCAGTCAGTGCTGGTCCCACTGGGATGTTCCAGTTAATTACTGTCTGTCGCCACACACATAACAGGCATTGTAGGCTTTGATGTGTACATCCAATAGTGACAGGGTCCTCGGGGGGGGGGGGGGGGCTATGTACAAGTATGTCAACACGTCTGCATTCCAACACAATACTTGCATACTTTGAAAACTGCATCCAGAAATATCTAAATATGATATAAAATAAGGTGTGTGTGTGTGTGTGGAAGGTCTATAGGTGTTTATACATTTGCCTTGTGTGCAATCAACCAATTATATTCATCTCCTTCTTTCTCTGCTCGTATGCTTTGAAGTGTGCATCCTCGCTGGAAGCCAACTACAAAAACTGCTCGCACTTAAAGTGACAAAGTATTTCAAGGGATATAAGTGTGTGTGTGTGTGTGTGTGTGCGTGTGTGTGTGTGGGTGTGTGTGTGTGTGGGTGTGGGTGTGGTTGACCCATAAAAAAATAAAAAACATACTGTGCAGGAATGCTCAGTTTGGTGATTTGACAAAGAACCGCACGTATAATTATACCTCAGCAATCTGAACCTCAGTGATTCCAAAGATTTGTCTGAGCCACTTCCAGAGCAGCATGAACCAACAAGGAATCTGTCAAATGACCCCCCCCCCCCCCCCAAAAAAAGAAGCAAACCAACTGTGGTTTGGGTGATTCGAGAACATCTTTGTTTTTGTTTGTTGCTGAAGGGACACCCATCCAGACCAACAGAAACTTGTAAACTACCGCGTTGTCGTGTGTTCGGGACAGAGGTTTTTGCACCTTAACGCAAAACAAAGCACTTTTAAAAACGCGGAGAACCCATAAATAGGCTCCTTTCCCATTGCCAGTATGTGATCTCTTTCTGCTCTGGTGTGTCATGTTCGACTGTGGTTGCTTCTTTTTATCTGTAAGTCATTTAGACTTTCTTCAGACTCAGTGCCGGTTAACTTGGCGCGTTGCTCGAACAGAGACGGACAGAATGTTTGGCTGAGTCGACAAAGAATCGCAGAAATTGCGCCGGAAAAAATGGGGCAAAAATGAGCGCGTCCAGCCGGATGTTTGCATCACTGCCGACTGGAGCTGGAGCCAATAAGTACCTGTGACTGCTGCAGAGCCATTTGTCCTGGGAATGAATACCTTTCCCACTAAAGACAAAAGCCAGATGTTAGCGGGCGTTCGTGTGGGTTTCCTTTACACACAGACTGTAGCATGGATGTGGGAAGTGGTGGGAGCTGCAGCACCCACTAGCATGAGGTATTATAAGAATCAGCACCTCATAACAAAACAAGGCTGAAGAGTCGACCGCCATGCTAGCAGCTCTGTGAGGCTGCACTCAGTGGGGCTGAACGCCAACGTCAGCACGCTTACATGCTCACAACGACGACGTTAACAGACTGATGTTGAGCAGGTACAACCTTTAACATTTGTACAGCTCAGTGGAGAGAGTTAGCATGCTAACGTTTCCTAATTAGCACAAAACACCAAGTGCAGCTGAGGCCTGTGGAAATGCACAAGTGTTGGAGAAAATGAAGTTTAGATTTATTGAACCCTGAAGTCGGGGGATGGAGTTCATGCTGAGGGATTTCCAAATAGTTGTCGAGACATTTCACTCAAAACAACAGAATGTCGGCCCCGTGGTCGGTGCTAAAAGAGCAGTCAGAAGTCATTAGGACAACATCGGGGAACCATTAGTGTCAGCACAGAATTCTGTGCGAATCCATCTGGTAGATGTTGAGATGTTTCACTGGATAAGTGAAGACTTTGACCTGCTGGTGGCGATACATGAAAACTCAGAGGATCATCAGCAGCGTTTGGATGAATCCTCCAGGGATCGTGAATGTCTGTACAAAACGTCACAGTAATCCATCCAGCAGCGAGATATTTCAGTCTGGACAAAGGCGGCAACCTTTGGTTCTGACGAGTGACGTGAACCTGCATTCTCTCTAGTGTCCACCAGGGGGCGACTCCTCTGGTTGTATAGAAGTCTATAGAAAATGACTCTACTTCTCTCTTGATTTATTCCCTCAGTAAACATTGTAAACATGAGTTTATGTCTCAATCTCTAGTTTCAAGTCTTCTTCAATACAGCATGATGTTCATTTAGTACATTATGGTCCATTTAGAGTCATACAGACCATAAAGCAGGGGATGCTTTAGGGCTTCAAAACATCCGTCCACAAACCAACGAGAGACGTCTCGATTGAATTCATGCTTTTCCCCTCATAATTAAGGTATTGACTTGATTTGCCTCACTCAGACCAACTGTCAACTGTCAACATAGATCCAATATATTTGAACAGAGCAGCAGCCACTAACTCAACACTGTCAGCTGGAGCGTCAGAGACAAATGAAGAGAAGCAGGGACAACAAGGACAAGAGCTTTGATCATGTAACAATCATCGAGTGGACACCTGCTGATATGAAGCGATGCTGGCTGATGAGAAACAGCCAAAACAAACGCAGAGCAGCAGAGCCAGACCTTCAAACCCGACGACATGCGAGCACATGCTTTCAGAAGAGGAGACCACTTTGACTGCGTAAACACTTTCTCCAAAACACACAGCGACAAACAGACTAACACATGAACCAGAGCTAGACGCACACACACACACAGCAGCCTTACATCTTTCCAGACAGACATACAGCGCTATAAACATGGGCACATAGCTCCCTGCACCGCAAACGATGGAAAAATAGCAGCGTGTGTGTGTGTGTGTGTGTGTGTGTGTGTGTGTGTATCAGGGCCTCTATCTAAGGGAGTTTCCCTCCCAACTCACTGTACAACCAGCAGCACAAAGCTCAGTGTGTGTGTGTGTGCGCGTGTGTGTGTAGGAGACGGCCATTTGTTAACGGTCTTGAAATGAGCTCATGCACACATATTAGCTTGACACTGTCCGTATGCTAGGTCTCACACACACACACACACACACACACACACACGGTGGAGAGGTCAGGTTTGGCGTCCACCTCGGCCCGTCTCTTCCTGTGGGCGGAGCCTGGCTGTCTTTGTCTGCGTTAAACCCTCTTCCTCCTCTACCAGCCAGCGCAGCACCAGCTCAGCACATAGCATGCGTGTGCGTGTGTGTGTGTGTGTGTGTGTGTGCGCGTCCATACATGGGAAAGTGAATCCACGGCTACACGTGTGTGTGCGTGTGTACACGTGAGGCGAGTTTTGCACATTCCTGCTCTGACCGACGAGCATCAGTGTATGTTCACATGAGAGCGGATGGTTTCTAGTTTGTTTCTCTCAAACGTCCCGCTGACACATGCATGTGTGCAACATGCATGTGTGCAACATGTGGTGCATGAAGGTGAAGTGGAAGTACTGGTGGTGGTAAACACGTGGCAGCAGGAGTACTATACGCAGCAGAGGTATTAATACCACTGTTCTACTCTACTCCTTTGACTGTAACTTTTAGTACTACTGCCACCAGGCCTATACTTATAGTAGCAATTGACCCGCCCCTCGAACAAAGACTGGCCAATCATAGCTCAGCATCGGCCAGCTCCATAGACTCTCATGCAATGGTTTCTCAGGCTGGTTCAGTGGATGTGGAGCTCGTCGTGGTTAAACGTTGCGTAATACTAACAAACGATGGCAGCAGTAGTCAATAAAAACTGCTATCTTCATGGCCATGTACAACACACTCGTAGAACAAGTAGTAATGCTTTGGCTGTGTGTGTGTGTGTGTGTGTGTGTGTGTGTTTTCCATGAGGATGTGTGATGAGGATTAGGCCAGAGAGAGAGTGAGTGTTTGAATCTTGATTTAGTGAGTGAGTTTGTTTACTCTGCCTGTGAGGGAGAGTGTCAGAACGTGGTCAGAGTGTGTGTGTGTGTGTGTGTGTGTGTGTGTGTGTGTGTGTGTGTGTGTGTGTGTGTGTGTAAATGTCTCTCATTTCCATGGCCCAATATTTGCCATGGAGCGAAGCCCGGGCCTTTAGCTTAATGAAGGAAACTAATCATGTCATCTGTGATCACACACACACACACACACACACACACACACACACACACACACACACACACACAGCTCTTATTACTGGGCACACGCACAAGCCTGCAGGGAGAAAAGAGGACGAGATGGAGATGGAAGGAGGGATGGAGGGTGAGAGAAGGAACGAGAGGAAAGGAGGCCTTGTTGTCATTCTCTACCCATAATGCCTCTGTCTGCGGTGTGAAGCCTGTACTTTGTGCTGACCGGTAGCCAACACGCAGAACTGACCAGACTCCTTCTACTGACGCTGATCACTTCTCGCTCTGCAAGAGAAAACACTTAAAGCCCTCAGAGGAACGTTTTCCACAGTCTGTGACCTTCGGAAAACTGAAATCACGACATCAGAGTCCTTATTCAGTCGGACTTTACAAGGATTTCGCTTTCCCTTTGTTTACACAACACGCGGCTAAATGAAGCCTCATTAGAGCACAGTTGTTGTTTCTTAAAGCTTGTTGTTGTGGCCATTGAGTCTATGTCTTAACTCTCTAAAGTAAAGGCTGGAGGCTGGAAGGAAACTTCTTCACTTGGAGGAAGAACAACAAATAAGTGAGTTCACCTGAAACGACAAGCGGGAAAACTGCGTGCACGCAGCTACAGTTAGGCCGGTAAGGTCAAAGTTGAAGCAGGATTTAAAGTCAGAGCAGCTGCTTCTGATGGAGCGGATTATCATACGAGCCAGTCGGCATCCTTCAGGCCGAGCGTGCGCTGAAGCCAGCAGCTTTACTGCTGAAGGAGTGGAGACACGTGTTATCGGCTGATGAACGGTTGTGCACGTTTATCACAACTTCAACCGGTTTCAGCAGGTTTTGGGATTTTTTTGGTTTGTTTGTTGATTTTCTCGGTTGTGATATTGTTATACAATACAACGTTTTTTGAAAAACAGAAGAAAAAGTTTTTTTTTGTAGATGATTCTCAGATGACTGAACTTGACTGTAGAATAAATATATTAAATATCGATTGAAAACATAGATAACTGAATCACCTCCTCTCGGTGTGAAGACGTCCAAACGTCATCACTTCATCATCGTGTGCTATCGTACAGAATTGTCTTACTTAGCCTTTGAATTATTGGCCAAATGTGTCTTTAACCTTTGAACCCCAAAATGTAATCAGTTCATCCTGGAGTGCAGGCGGGCGTGGATGCCGCATTTGAAGAAGCGACATGAAAACCTGACGCCTCTGAACTCGGCTGTCGTCGGCACAGACGCACAAATAATCTCACAAACAATTCTATAGTTCAAAGATCGACAGAGAAGAAACCACCACACAGTGAGGTGGGAGAGAGTGTGTGAGTGTGTGTGTGTGTGCGCGTGTGTGTGTGTGTGTGTGTGTGTGTGTGTGTGTGTGTGTGTGTGTAAAAGCATGCGTTCTCAGTCTCAGCTCAGTAGCTAGTGACCTGCAATGAGGCCTTTAGCATCGCACGCACACACACGCGCACACAATGTGCACGAGAACACAGTAGGTTTTTATAGTTAGTGACAGCTGACGAATCCCCCCCGCCTTGACCTCCAACCTCTGGCTCTGCCTTCTGTACCCCCCAGCTAATTGACACGTCTCCTCTGATAAACTCTCTCTCTCTCTCTCTCACACACAAACACACACGCACACACACACACACACACGCACACACACAGAAGCTACCCAAGATCCACACATTACACATGAATGCTATTCAAAGAGAAGACTGTCATCAGTAAGAACAATTAAGAACAAAACTAATATGGGTTCATCATTCAAAGCACATGATTTCATATTTGGCATTTCTGTGTTTTAAGAAAAAACTTTATATTTCTATTTATTTATTATTTATTGAATCACCATTTATTTATCATCGAAATATTTACATTTTTTAAAGACAAAAAACGACATAAACAGAACAAGAGTACGAAAAGAACAGTGAAATGTCTGTCTGTCTGTCTGTCTGTCTGTCTGTCTGTGTGTGTGTGTGTGTGTGTGTGTGTGTGTGTGTGTGTGTGTGTGTGTGTGTGTGTGTGCGTTGCCGAAACGCGGGAGACCTACACTCAGTACTGCACCTGAACGCATCACGAGTAGACACGAACACTCTGCAGCTGCTGGTCTGCTGACATGCTCACGCTCATGACGACGCACCATGAATAGCTATCGGGAGGGTGAAACACCTGAGAGGCTTACAGGTGAGAGGAACACGGTCGTTAGCTGGAGGGAGCTAACGACCGTTAGCTCCTCGTTAGCTGCAAAGTACGCCAACAGAAACACAAGAGTTTAATAAACTAAACGCACTCCTGCTGGTCTCCATTGATCTTTTTGGCCACTTGGAGGCAGCAGAACAAGTTGAAACTAATCAAAATAATCACGTTCTATCAACACAACAGCGTCACAGTTCACTCACCAGCTCAGTGGGATGAAGCTACTTTTGACTTTTGGGGAAATCACATTGGTTCAGTGTAAAATAGCCGTTATGCTGCGTTCACACCGGTGGT
>NW_027635063.1:0-3000 GCF_949748355.1 Melanostigma gelatinosum | reverse complement strand
AATTTTTTTTTTTCCAAAGTAACTAAAAAAATATTTTTTTTTCCAAAGTAACTAAAAAAATATTTTTCTTTCCAAAGTAACTAAAAAAATATTTTTTTTTCCAAAGTAACTAAAAAAATATTTTTTTTTCCAAAGGAACTAAAAATATTTTTTTTTCCAAAGTAACTAAAAAATTTTTTTTTTTTCCAAAGTAACTAAAAAAATATTTTTTTTCCAAAGTAACTAAAAGAATATTTTTTTTCCAAAGTAACTAAAAAAATATTTTTTTTTCCAAAGTAACTAAAAAAATATTTTTTTTTCCAAAGTAACTAAAAAAATATTTTTTTTTCCAAAGTAACTAAAAAAATATTTTTTTTTCCAAAGTAACTAAAAAAATAATTTTTTTTCCAAAGTAACTAAAAAAAAATTTTTTTTTCCAAAGTAACTAAAAAAAAAAAATTTTTTCCAAAGTAACTAAAAAAATATTTTTTTTTCCAAAGTAACTAAAAAAATATTTTTTTTTCCAAAGTAACTAAAAAAATATTTTTTTTTCCAAAGTAACTAAAAAAATATTTTTTTTCCAAAGTAACAAAAAAAATATTTTTTTTTCCAAAGTAACTAAAAAAATTTTTTTTTCCAAAGAAACTAAAAAAATATTTTTTTTTCCAAAGTAACTAAAAAAAAAAATTTTTTTCCAAAGTAACTAAAAAATTATTTTTTTTCCCAAAGTAACTAAAAAAAAATTTTTTTTCCAAAGTAACTAAAAAAATATTTTTTTTTCCAAAGTAACTAAAAAAATATTTTTTTTCCAAAGTAACTAAAAAAATATTTTTTTTTCCAAAGTAACTAAAAAAATATTTTTTTTCCAAAGTAACTAAAAAAATATTTTTTTTTCCAAAGTAACTAAAAAAATATTTTTTTTTCCAAAGTAACTAAAAAAATATTTTTTTTCCAAAGTAACTAAAAAATATTTTTTTTTCCAAAGAAACTAAAAAAATATTTTTTTTTCCAAAGTAACTAAAAAAAATTTTTTTTTTCCAAAGTAACTAAAAAAATTTTTTTTTTCCAAAGTAACTAAAAAAATATATTTTTTCCAAAGTAACTAAAAAAATATTTTTTTTTCCAAAGTAACTAAAAAAATATATTTTTTTCCAAAGTAACTAAAAAAATATTTTTTTTTCCAAAATAACTAAAAAAATATTTTTTTTTCCAAAGTAACTAAAAAAATATTTTTTTTCCAAAGTAACTAAAAAAATATTTTTTTTTCCAAAGTAACTAAAAATTTTTTTTTTTTCCAAAGTAACTAAAAAATATTTTTTTTTCCAAAGAAACTAAAAAAAATTTTTTTTTTCCAAAGTAACTAAAAAAAATTTTTTTTTTTCCAAAGTAACTAAAAAATTTTTTTTTTTTCCAAAGTAACTAAAAAAAATTTTTTTTTTCCAAAGAAACTAAAAAAATATTTTTTTTCCCAAAGTAACTAAAAAAAATATTTTTTTTCCAAAGAAACTAAAAAAATATTTTTTTTTCCAAAGTAACTAAAAAAATTATTTTTTTTCCAAAGAAACTAAAAAAATATTTTTTTTTCCAAAGTAACTAAAAAAATTATTTTTTTTCCAAAGTAACTAAAAAAATATTTTTTTTTCCAAAGAAACTAAAAAAATATTTTTTTTTCCAAAGTAACTAAAAAAATATCTTTTTTTCCAAAGTAACTAAAAAAATATTTTTTTTTCCAAAGTAACTAAAAAAATATTTTTTTTTCCAAAGTAACTAAAAAAATATTTTTTTTTCCAAAGTAACTAAAAAAATATTTTTTTTTCCAAAGTAACTAAAAAAATTTTTTTTCCAAAGTAACTAAAAAAATATTTTTTTTTCCAAAGTAACTAAAAAAATATTTTTTTTCCCAAAGAAACTAAAAAAATATTTTTTTTTCCAAAGTAACTAAAAAAATTTTTTTTTTCCAAAGAAACTAAAAAAATATTTTTTTTTCCAAAGTAACTAAAAAAATATTTTTTTTCCCAAAGTAACTAAAAAAATATATTTTTTTCCAAAGTAACTAAAAAAATATTTTTTTTTCCAAAGTAACTAAAACAATATTTTTTTTCCAAAGTAACTAAAAAAATATTTTTTTTCCAAAGTAACTAAAAAAATATTTTTTTTTCCAAAGTAACTAAAAAAATAATTTTTTTTCCAAAAGTAACTAAAAAAATATTTTTTTTTCCAAAATAACTAAAAAAATATTTTTTTTTCCAAAGTAACTAAAAAAATATTTTTTTTCCAAAGTAACTAAAAAAATATTTTTTTTCCAAAGTAACTAAAAAAATATTTTTTTTCCCAAAGTAACTAAAAAAAATTTTTTTTTCCAAAGTAACTAAAACAATTTTTTTTCCAAAGTAACTAAAAAAATATTTTTTTTTCCAAAGTAACTAAAAAAATATTTTTTTTTCCAAAGAAACTAAAAAAATATTTTTTTTTCCAAAGTAACTAAAAAAATTTTTTTTTTTCCAAAGTAACTAAAAATTTTTTTTTTTTTCCAAAGTAACTAAAAAAATTTTTTTTTTTCCAAAGAAACTAAAAAAATTTTTTTTTTCCAAAGTAACTAAAAAAAATATTTTTTTTCCAAAGAAACTAAAAAAATATTTTTTTTTCCAAAGTAACTAAAAAAAAATTTTTTTTTCCAAAGAAACTAAAAAAATATTTTTTTTTCCAAAGTAACTAAAAAAATATTTTTTTTTCCAAAGTAACTAAAAAAATTTTTTTTTTCCCCAAAGTAACTAAAAAAATATTTTTTTTTCCAAAGTAACTAAAAAAAATTTTTTTTTCCAAAGTAACTAAAAAAATATTTTTTTTTCCAAAGTAACTAAAAAAATATTTTTTTTTCCAAAGTAACTAAAAAAATATTTTTTTTTCCAAAGTAACTAAAAAAATATTTTTTTTTCCAAAGTAACTAAAAAAATATTTTTTTTTCCAAAGTAACTAAAAAAATTTTTTTTTCCAAAGTAACTAAAAAAATATTTTTTTTTC
>NW_027635064.1:0-21333 GCF_949748355.1 Melanostigma gelatinosum | reverse complement strand
ATATTTTTTTTCCCAAAGTAACTAAAAAAATATTTTTTTTTCCAAAGTAACTAAAAAAATATTTTTTTTTCCAAAGTAACTAAAAAAATATTTTTTTTTCAAAGTAACTAAAAAATATTTTTTTTCCCAAAGTAACTAAAAAAATATTTTTTTTCCAAAGTAACTAAAAAAATATTTTTTTTTCCAAAGTAACTAAAAAAATATTTTTTTTTCCAAAGTAACTAAAAAAATATTTTTTTTTCCAAAGTAACTAAAAAAATATTTTTTTTCCAAAGAAACTAAAAAAATATTTTTTTTTCCAAAGTAACTAAAAAAATATTTTTTTTCCCAAAGTAACTAAAAAAATATTTTTTTTTCCAAAGTAACTAAAAAAATATTTTTTTTCCAAAGTAACTAAAAAAATATTTTTTTTCCAAAGTAACTAAAAAAATATTTTTTTTTCCAAAGTAACTAAAAAAATATTTTTTTTTCCCAAAGAAACTAAAAAAATATTTTTTTTTCCAAAGTAACTAAAAAAAATTTTTTTTTCCAAAGTAACTAAAAAAATATTTTTTTTTCCAAAGTAACTAAAAAAATATTTTTTTTCCAAAGAAACTAAAAAAATATTTTTTTTTCCAAAGTAACTAAAAAAATATTTTTTTTCCAAAGTAACTAAAAAAATATTTTTTTTTCCAAAGTAACTAAAAAAATATTTTTTTTTCCAAAGTAACTAAAAAAATATTTTTTTTCCAAAGTAACTAAAAAAATATTTTTTTTCCAAAGTAACTAAAAAAATATTTTTTTTCCAAAGTAACTAAAAAAATATTTTTTTTTCCAAAGTAACTAAAAAAATATTTTTTTTTCCAAAGAAACAAAAAAATATTTTTTTTTCCAAAGTAACTAAAAAAATATATTTTTTTCCAAAGAAACTAAAAAAATATATTTTTTTCCAAAGAAACTAAAAAAATATTTTTTTTTCCAAAGTAACTAAAAAAATATTTTTTTTTCCAAAGTAACTAAAAAAATATTTTTTTTTCCAAAGAAACTAAAAAAATATTTTTTTTCCAAAGTAACTAAAAAAATATTTTTTTTTCCAAAGTAACTAAAAAAATATTTTTTTTTCCAAAGAAACAAAAAAATATTTTTTTTTCCAAAGAAACAAAAAAATATATTTTTTTCCAAAGAAACTAAAAAAATATTTTTTTTTCCAAAGTAACTAAAAAAATATTTTTTTTTCCAAAGAAACTAAAAAAATATTTTTTTTTTCCAAAGAAACTAAAAAAATATTTTTTTTTCCAAAGTAACTAAAAAAATATTTTTTTTTCCAAAGTAACTAAAAAAATATTTTTTTTTCCAAAGAAACTAAAAAAATATTTTTTTTTCCAAAGTAACTAAAAAATATTTTTTTTTCCAAAGTAACTAAAAAAATATTTTTTTTTCCAAAGTAACTAAAAAAATATTTTTTTTTCCAAAGTAACTAAAAAATATTTTTTTTTCCAAAGTAACTAAAAAAATATTTTTTTTCCAAAGTAACTAAAAAAATATTTTTTTTCCAAAGTAACTAAAAAAATATTTTTTTTCCAAAGTAACTAAAAAAATATTTTTTTTCCAAAGTAACTAAAAAAATATTTTTTTTTCCAAAGAAACAAAAAAATATTTTTTTTTCCAAAGTAACTAAAAAAATATATTTTTTTCCAAAGAAACTAAAAAAATATATTTTTTTCCAAAGAAACTAAAAAAATATTTTTTTTTCCAAAGTAACTAAAAAAATATTTTTTTTTCCAAAGTAACTAAAAAAATATTTTTTTTTCCAAAGTAACTAAAAAATATTTTTTTTTCCAAAGAAACTAAAAAAATATTTTTTTTCCAAAGTAACTAAAAAAATATTTTTTTTTCCAAAGTAACTAAAAAAATATTTTTTTTCCAAAGAAACAAAAAAATATTTTTTTTTCCAAAGTAACTAAAAAAATATATTTTTTTCCAAAGAAACTAAAAAAATATTTTTTTTTCCAAAGTAACTAAAAAAATATTTTTTTTTCCAAAGTAACTAAAAAAATATTTTTTTTTCCAAAGAAACTAAAAAAATATTTTTTTTTCCAAAGTAACTAAAAAAATATTTTTTTTTCCAAAGTAACTAAAAAAATATTTTTTTTTCCAAAGTAACTAAAAAAATATTTTTTTTTCCAAAGAAACTAAAAAAATATTTTTTTTTCCAAAGTAACTAAAAAATATTTTTTTTTTCCAAAGTAACTAAAAAAATATTTTTTTTCCAAAGTAACTAAAAAAATATTTTTTTTTCCAAAGAAACTAAAAAAATATTTTTTTTTCCAAAGTAACTAAAAATTTTTTTTTTCCAAAGTAACTAAAAAAATATTTTTTTTTCCAAAGTAACTAAAAAAATATTTTTTTTTCCAAAGTAACTAAAAAAATATTTTTTTTTCCAAAGTAACTAAAAAAATATTTTTTTTCCAAAGTAACTAAAAAAATATTTTTTTTTCCAAAGTAACTAAAAAAATATTTTTTTTCCAAAGTAACTAAAAAAATATTTTTTTTTCCAAAGTAACTAAAAAAATATTTTTTTTTCCAAAGAAACAAAAAAATATTTTTTTTTCCAAAGTAACTAAAAAAATATATTTTTTTCCAAAGAAACTAAAAAAATATATTTTTTTCCAAAGAAACTAAAAAAATATTTTTTTTTCCAAAGTAACTAAAAAAATATTTTTTTTCCAAAGTAACTAAAAAAATATTTTTTTTTCCAAAGTAACTAAAAAAATATTTTTTTTTCCAAAGAAACTAAAAAAATATTTTTTTTCCAAAGTAACTAAAAAAATATTTTTTTTTCCAAAGTAACTAAAAAAATATTTTTTTTCCAAAGAAACAAAAAAATATTTTTTTTTCCAAAGTAACTAAAAAAATATATTTTTTTCCAAAGAAACTAAAAAAATATTTTTTTTTCCAAAGTAACTAAAAAAATATTTTTTTTTCCAAAGTAACTAAAAAAATATTTTTTTTTCCAAAGAAACTAAAAAAATATATTTTTTTTCCAAAGTAACTAAAAAAATATTTTTTTTTCCAAAGTAACTAAAAAAATATTTTTTTTTCCAAAGTAACTAAAAAAATATTTTTTTTTCCAAAGAAACTAAAAAAATATTTTTTTTTCCAAAGTAACTAAAAAATATTTTTTTTTTCCAAAGTAACTAAAAAAATATTTTTTTTCCCAAAGTAACTAAAAAAATATTTTTTTTTCCAAAGAAACTAAAAAAATATTTTTTTTTCCAAAGTAACTAAAATTTTTTTTTTTTTCCAAAGAAACTAAAAAAAAATTTTTTTTCCAAAGTAACTAAAAAAAATTTTTTTTTCCAAAGTAACTAAAAATATATATTTTTTTCCAAAGTAACTAAAAAACATTTTTTTTTCCAAAGTAACTAAAAAAATATTTTTTTTTCCAAAGTAACTAAAAAAATATTTTTTTTTCCAAAGTAACTAAAAAAATATTTTTTTTCCAAAGTAACTAAAAAAATATTTTTTTTTCCAAAGTAACTAAAAAAATATTTTTTTTCCAAAGAAACTAAAAAAATATTTTTTTTTCCAAAGTAACTAAAAAAATATTTTTTTTCCCAAAGTAACTAAAAAAATATTTTTTTTTCCAAAGAAACTAAAAAAATATTTTTTTTCCCAAAGTAACTAAAAAAATATTTTTTTTTCCAAAGTAACTAAAAAAATATTTTTTTTTCCAAAGTAACTAAAAAAATATTTTTTTTCCCAAAGAAACTAAAAAAATATTTTTTTTTCCAAAGTAACTAAAAAAATATTTTTTTTTCCAAAGTAACTAAAAAAATATTTTTTTTTCCAAAGTAACTAAAAAAATATTTTTTTTTCCAAAGTAACTAAAAAAATATTTTTTTTTCCAAAGTAACTAAAAAAATATTTTTTTTTCCAAAGTAACTAAAAAAATATTTTTTTTTCCAAAGTAACTAAAAAAATATTTTTTTTTCCAAAGAAACTAAAAAAATATTTTTTTTTCCAAAGTAACTAAAAAAATATTTTTTTTCCCAAAGTAACTAAAAAAATATTTTTTTTTCCAAAGAAACTAAAAAAATATTTTTTTTCCCAAAGTAACTAAAAAAATATTTTTTTTTCCAAAGTAACTAAAAAATATTTTTTTTTCCAAAGTAACTAAAAAAATATTTTTTTTCCCAAAGAAACTAAAAAAATATTTTTTTTTCCAAAGTAACTAAAAAAATATTTTTTTTTCCAAAGTAACTAAAAAAATATTTTTTTTTCCAAAGTAACTAAAAAAATATTTTTTTTTCCAAAGTAACTAAAAAAATTTTTTTTTTTCCAAAGAAACTAAAAAAATATTTTTTTTCCAAAGTAACTAAAAAAATATTTTTTTTTCCAAAGTAACTAAAAAAAAAAAAATTTTCCAAAGTAACTAAAAAAATATTTTTTTTTCCAAAGTAACTAAAAAAATATTTTTTTTCCCAAAGTAACTAAAAAAATAATTTTTTTCCCAAAGTAACTAAAAAAATATTTTTTTTTCCAAAGTAACTAAAAAAATATATTTTTTTCCAAAGAAACTAAAAAAATATTTTTTTTTCCAAAGTAACTAAAAAAATATTTTTTTTTCCAAAGTAACTAAAAAAATATTTTTTTTTCCAAAGTAACTAAAAAAATATTTTTTTTCCAAAGTAACTAAAAAAATATTTTTTTTCCCAAAGAAACTAAAAAAATATTTTTTTTTCCAAAGTAACTAAAAAAATATTTTTTTTTCCAAAGTAACTAAAAAAATATATTTTTTTCCAAAGTAACTAAAAAAATATTTTTTTTTCCAAAGTAACTAAAAAAATATTTTTTTTTCCAAAGTAACTAAAAAAATATTTTTTTTTCCAAAGTAACTAAAAAAATATTTTTTTTCCAAAGTAACTAAAAAAATATTTTTTTTTCCAAAGAAACTAAAAAAATATTTTTTTTTCCAAAGTAACTAAAAAAATATTTTTTTTCCCAAAGTAACTAAAAAAATATTTTTTTTTCCAAAGTAACTAAAAAAATATTTTTTTCCCAAAGAAACTAAAAAAATATTTTTTTTTCCAAAGTAACTAAAAAAATATTTTTTTTTCCAAAGTAACTAAAAAAATATATTTTTTTCCAAAGTAACTAAAAAAATATTTTTTTTTCCAAAGTAACTAAAAAAATATTTTTTTTTCCAAAGTAACTAAAAAAATATTTTTTTTCCAAAGTAACTAAAAAAATATTTTTTTTTCCAAAGTAACTAAAAAAATATTTTTTTTTCCAAAGAAACTAAAAAAATATTTTTTTTTCCAAAGTAACTAAAAAAATATTTTTTTTCCCAAAGTAACTAAAAAAATATTTTTTTTTCCAAAGAAACTAAAAAAATATTTTTTTCCCCAAAGTAACTAAAAAAATATTTTTTTTTCCAAAGTAACTAAAAAAATATTTTTTTTTCCAAAGTAACTAAAAAAATATTTTTTTAGTTACTTTGGAAAAAAAAAAAAATTTTTAGTTACTTTGGAAAAAAAAATATTATATATATTTTTTTCCAAAGTAACTAAAAAATATTTTTTTTTCCAAAGTAACTAAAAAAATATTTTTTTTTCCAAAGTAACTAAAAAAATATTTTTTTTTCCAAAGAAACTAAAAAAATATTTTTTTTTCCAAAGTAACTAAAAAAATATTTTTTTTTCCAAAGTAACTAAAAAAATATTTTTTTTCCCAAAGTAACTAAAAAAATATTTTTTTTTCCAAAGTAACTAAAACAATATTTTTTTTCCAAAGTAACTAAAAAAATATTTTTTTTTCCAAAGTAACTAAAAAAATATTTTTTTTCCAAAGTAACTAAAAAAATATTTTTTTTTCCAAAGTAACTAAAAAAATATTTTTTTTTCCAAAGTAACTAAAAAAATATTTTTTTTTCCAAAGTAACTAAAAAAATATTTTTTTTTCCAAAATAACTAAAAAAATATTTTTTTTCCCAAAGTAACTAAAAAAATATTTTTTTTCCAAAGTAACTAAAAAAATATTTTTTTTTCCAAAGTAACTAAAAAAATATTTTTTTTTCCAAAGTAACTAAAAAAATATTTTTTTTTCCAAAGTAACTAAAAAAATATTTTTTTTTCCAAAGAAACTAAAAAAATATTTTTTTTCCAAAGTAACTAAAAAAATATTTTTTTTCCAAAGTAACTAAAAAAAAAAAAAAATTTCCAAAGTAACTAAAAAAATATTTTTTTTTCCAAAGAAACTAAAAAAATATTTTTTTTTCCAAAGAAACTAAAAAAATATTTTTTTTTCCAAAGTAACTAAAAAAATATTTTTTTTCCCAAAGTAACTAAAAAAATAATTTTTTTCCCAAAGTAACTAAAAAAATATTTTTTTTCCAAAGTAACTAAAAAATATTTTTTTTTCCAAAGAAACTAAAAAAATATTTTTTTTTTCCAAAGTAACTAAAAAAATATTTTTTTTTCCAAAGTAACTAAAAAAATATTTTTTTAGTTACTTTGGAAAAAAAAATATTTTTTTAGTTACTTTGGAAAAAAAAATATTATATATATTTTTTTCCAAAGTAACTAAAAAAATATTTTTTTTTCCAAAGAAACTAAAAAAATATTTTTTTTTCCAAAGTAACTAAAAAAATATTTTTTTTTCCAAAGTAACTAAAAAAATATTTTTTTTTCCAAAGTAACTAAAAAAATATTTTTTTTTCCAAAGTAACTAAAAAAATATTTTTTTTTCCAAAGTAACTAAAAAAATATTTTTTTTTCCAAAGTAACTAAAAAAATATTTTTTTTTCCAAAGTAACTAAAAAAATATTTTTTTTTCCAAAGTAACTAAAAAAATATTTTTTTTTCCAAAGTAACTAAAAAAATATTTTTTTTTCCAAAGTAACTAAAAAAATATTTTTTTTTCCAAAGTAACTAAAAAAATATTTTTTTTTCCAAAGTAACTAAAAAAATATTTTTTTTTCCAAAGTAACTAAAAAAATATTTTTTTTTCCAAAGTAACTAAAAAAATATTTTTTTTTCCAAAGTAACTAAAAAAATATTTTTTTTTCCAAAGTAACTAAAAAAATATTTTTTTTTTCCAAAGAAACTAAAAAAATATTTTTTTTTCCAAAGTAACTAAAAAAATATTTTTTTTCCCAAAGTAACTAAAAAAATATTTTTTTTTCCAAAGTAACTAAAAAAATATTTTTTTTCCCAAAGTAACTAAAAAAATATTTTTTTTTCCAAAGTAACTAAAAAAATATTTTTTTTTCCAAAGTAACTAAAAAAATATTTTTTTTCCCAAAGAAACTAAAAAAATATTTTTTTTTCCAAAGTAACTAAAAAAATATTTTTTTTTCCAAAGTAACTAAAAAAATATTTTTTTTTCCAAAGTAACTAAAAAAATATTTTTTTTCCAAAGTAACTAAAAAAATATTTTTTTTTCCAAAGTAACTAAAAAAATATTTTTTTTTCCAAAGTAACTAAAAAAATATTTTTTTTCCAAAGTAACTAAAAAAATATTTTTTTTTCCAAAGAAACTAAAAAAATATTTTTTTTCCCAAAGTAACTAAAAAAATATTTTTTTTTCCAAAGTAACTAAAAAAATATTTTTTTTTCCAAAGTAACTAAAAAAATATTTTTTTTCCCAAAGTAACTAAAAAAATATTTTTTTTTCCAAAGTAACTAAAAAAATATTTGTTTTTCCAAAGTAACTAAAAAAATATTTTTTTTTCCAAAGAAACTAAAAAAATATTTTTTTTCCAAAGTAACTAAAAAAATATTTTTTTTTCCAAAGTAACTAAAAAAAAAAAAAATTTCCAAAGTAACTAAAAAAATATTTTTTTTTCCAAAGAAACTAAAAAAATATTTTTTTTTCCAAAGTAACTAAAAAAATATTTTTTTTTCCAAAGTAACTAAAAAAATTTTTTTTTTCCCAAAGTAACTAAAAAAATAATTTTTTTCCCAAAGTAACTAAAAAAATATTTTTTTTTCCAAAGTAACTAAAAAAATATTTTTTTTTCCAAAGTAACTAAAAAAATATTTTTTTTTCCAAAGAAACTAAAAAAATATTTTTTTTTCCAAAGTAACTAAAAAAATATTTTTTTTTCCAAAGTAACTAAAAAAATATTTTTTTTTCCAAAGTAACTAAAACAATATTTTTTTTTCCAAAGTAACTAAAAAAATATTTTTTTTTCCAAAGTAACTAAAAAAATATTTTTTTTCCAAAGTAACTAAAAAAAAAAAAAATTTTCCAAAGTAACTAAAAAAATATTTTTTTTTCCAAAGAAACTAAAAAAATATTTTTTTTTCCAAAGTAACTAAAAAAATATTTTTTTTTCCAAAGTAACTAAAAAAATATTTTTTTAGTTACTTTGGAAAAAAAAATATTATATATATTTTTTTCCAAAGTAACTAAAAAAATATTTTTTTTTCCAAAGTAACTAAAAAAATATTTTTTTTTCCAAAGTAACTAAAAAAATATTTTTTTTTCCAAAGAAACTAAAAAAATATTTTTTTTTCCAAAGTAACTAAAAAAATATTTTTTTTTCCAAAGTAACTAAAAAAATATTTTTTTTTCCAAAGTAACTAAAAAAATATTTTTTTTTCCAAAGTAACTAAAAAAATATTTTTTTTTCCAAAGAAACTAAAAAAATATTTTTTTTTCCAAAGTAACTAAAAAAATATATTTTTTTCCAAAGTAACTAAAAAAATATTTTTTTTTCCAAAGTAACTAAAAAAATATTTTTTTTTCCAAAGTAACTAAAAAAATATTTTTTTTTCCAAAGTAACTAAAAAAATATTTTTTTTTCCAAAGTAACTAAAAAAATAATTTTTTTTCCAAAGTAACTAAAAAAATAATTTTTTTCCCAAAGTAACTAAAAAAATATTTTTTTTTCCAAAGTAACTAAAAAAATATTTTTTTTTCCAAAGTAACTAAAAAAATATTTTTTTTTCCAAAGTAACTAAAAAAATATTTTTTTTTCCAAAGTAACTAAAAAAATATTTTTTTTTCCAAAGTAACTAAAAAAATATTTTTTTTTCCAAAGTAACTAAAAAAATATTTTTTTTTCCAAAGTAACTAAAAAAATATTTTTTTTTCCAAAGTAACTAAAAAAATATTTTTTTTTCCAAAGAAACTAAAAAAATATTTTTTTTTCCAAAGTAACTAAAAAAATTTTTTTTTTCCCAAAGTAACTAAAAAAATATTTTTTTTTCCAAAGAAACTAAAAAAATATTTTTTTTCCCAAAGTAACTAAAAAAATATTTTTTTTCCCAAAGTAACTAAAAAAATATTTTTTTTCCCAAAGAAACTAAAAAAATATTTTTTTTTCCAAAGTAACTAAAAAAATATTTTTTTTTCCAAAGTAACTAAAAAAATATTTTTTTTTCCAAAGTAACTAAAAAAATATTTTTTTTTCCAAAGAAACTAAAAAAATATTTTTTTTCCAAAGTAACTAAAAAAATATTTTTTTTCCAAAGTAACTAAAAAAATTTTTTTTTTTCCAAAGTAACTAAAAAAATATTTTTTTTTCCAAAGTAACTAAAAAAATATTTTTTTTCCAAAGTAACTAAAAAAATATTTTTTTTTCCAAAGTAACTAAAAAAATATTTTTTTTCCAAAGTAACTAAAAAAATATTTTTTTTTCCAAAGTAACTAAAAAAATATTTTTTTTTCCAAAGAAACAAAAAAATATTTTTTTTTCCAAAGTAACTAAAAAAATATATTTTTTTCCAAAGAAACTAAAAAAATATTTTTTTTTCCAAAGTAACTAAAAAAATATTTTTTTTTCCAAAGTGACTAAAAAAATATTTTTTTTTCCAAAGAAACTAAAAAAATATTTTTTTTTCCAAAGTAACTAAAAAAATATTTTTTTTTCCAAAGTAACTAAAAAAATATTTTTTTTTCCAAAGTAACTAAAAAAATATTTTTTTTTCGAAAGAAACTAAAAAAATATTTTTTTTTCCAAAGTAACTAAAAAATATTTTTTTTTTCCAAAGTAACTAAAAAAATATTTTTTTTTCCAAAGTAACTAAAAAAATATTTTTTTTTCCAAAGAAACTAAAAAAATATTTTTTTTTCCAAAGTAACTAAAAAAAAAAATTTTTTCCAAAGAAACTAAAAAAATATTTTTTTTTCCAAAGTAACTAAAAAAAATTTTTTTTTTCCAAAGTAACTAAAAAAATATATTTTTTTCCAAAGTAACTAAAAAACATTTTTTTTTCCCAAAGTAACTAAAAAAAATTTTTTTTTTCCAAAGTAACTAAAAAAATATTTTTTTAGTTACTTTGGAAAAAAAAATATTTTTTTAGTTACTTTGGAAAAAAAAATATTTTTTTAGTTTCTTTGGAAAAAAAAATATTTTTTTAGTCACTTTGGAAAAAAAAATATTTTTTTAGTTACTTTGGAAAAAAAAATATTTTTTTAGTTTCTTTGGAAAAAAATATATTTTTTTAGTTACTTTGGAAAAAAAAATATTTTTTTGTTTCTTTGGAAAAAAAAATATTTTTTTAGTTACTTTGGAAAAAAAAATATTTTTTTAGTTACTTTGGAAAAAAAATATTTTTTTAGTTACTTTGGAAAAAAAAATATTTTTTTAGTTACTTTGGAAAAAAAATATTTTTTTAGTTACTTTGGAAAAAAAAATATTTTTTTAGTTACTTTGGAAAAAAAAAAATTTTTTTAGTTACTTTGGAAAAAAAATATTTTTTTAGTTACTTTGGAAAAAAAATATTTTTTTAGTTTCTTTGGAAAAAAAAATATTTTTTTAGTTACTTTGGAAAAAAAAATATTTTTTTAGTTACTTTGGAAAAAAAAATATTTTTTTAGTTACTTTGGAAAAAAAAATATTTTTTTAGTTTCTTTGGGAAAAAAAATATTTTTTTAGTTACTTTGGGAAAAAAAATATTTTTTTAGTTACTTTGGAAAAAAAAATATTTTTTTAGTTACTTTGGGAAAAAAAATATTTTTTTAGTTTCTTTGGAAAAAAAAATATTTTTTTAGTTACTTTGGGAAAAAAAAAATTTTTTTAGTTACTTTGGAAAAAAAAATATTTTTTTAGTTTCTTTGGAAAAAAAAATATTTTTTTAGTTACTTTGGAAAAAAAAATATTTTTTTAGTTACTTTGGAAAAAAAAATATTTTTTTAGTTACTTTGGAAAAAAAAATATTTTTTTAGTTACTTTGGAAAAAAAAATATTTTTTTAGTTACTTTGGAAAAAAAAATATTTTTTTAGTTACTTTGGGAAAAAAAATATTTTTTTAGTTACTTTGGAAAAAAAAATATTTTTTTAGTTACTTTGGAAAAAAAAATATTTTTTTAGTTACTTTGGGAAAAAAATTATTTTTTTAGTTACTTTGGAAAAAAAATTATTTTTTTAGTTACTTTGGAAAAAAAAATATTTTTTTAGTTACTTTGGAAAAAAAAATATTTTTTTAGTTACTTTGGAAAAAAAAATATTTTTTTAGTTACTTTGGAAAAAAAAATATTTTTTTAGTTACTTTGGAAAAAAATATATTTTTTTAGTTACTTTGGAAAAAAAAATATTTTTTTAGTTTCTTTGGAAAAAAAAATATTTTTTTAGTTACTTTGGAAAAAAAAATATTTTTTTAGTTACTTTGGAAAAAAAAATATTTTTTTAGTTACTTTGGAAAAAAAAATATTTTTTTAGTTACTTTGGAAAAAAAAATATTTTTTTAGTTTCTTTGGAAAAAAAAATATTTTTTTAGTTACTTTGGAAAAAAAAATATTTTTTTAGTTACTTTGGAAAAAAAAATATTTTTTTAGTTACTTTGGAAAAAAATATATATAATATTTTTTTTTCCAAAGTAACTAAAAAAATATTTTTTTAGTTACTTTGGAAAAAAAAATATTTTTTTAGTTTCTTTGGAAAAAAAAATATTTTTTTTTCCAAAGTAACTAAAAAAATATTTTTTTAGTTACTTTGGAAAAAAAAATATTATATATATTTTTTTCCAAAGTAACTAAAAAAATATTTTTTTTTCCAAAGTAACTAAAAAAATATTATATATATTTTTTCCCAAAGAAACTAAAAAAATATTTTTTTAGTTACTTTGGAAAAAAAAATATTTTTTTAGTTACTTTGGAAAAAAAAATATTTTTTTAGTTTCTTTGGAAAAAAAAATATTTTTTTAGTCACTTTGGAAAAAAAAATATTTTTTTAGTTACTTTGGAAAAAAAAATATTTTTTTAGTTTCTTTGGAAAAAAATATATTTTTTTAGTTACTTTGGAAAAAAAAATATTTTTTTGTTTCTTTGGAAAAAAAAATATTTTTTTAGTTACTTTGGAAAAAAAAATATTTTTTTAGTTACTTTGGAAAAAAAATATTTTTTTAGTTACTTTGGAAAAAAAAATATTTTTTTAGTTACTTTGGAAAAAAAATATTTTTTTAGTTACTTTGGAAAAAAAAATATTTTTTTAGTTACTTTGGAAAAAAAAAAATTTTTTTAGTTACTTTGGAAAAAAAATATTTTTTTAGTTACTTTGGAAAAAAAATATTTTTTTAGTTTCTTTGGAAAAAAAAATATTTTTTTAGTTACTTTGGAAAAAAAAATATTTTTTTAGTTACTTTGGAAAAAAAAATATTTTTTTAGTTACTTTGGAAAAAAAAATATTTTTTTAGTTTCTTTGGGAAAAAAAATATTTTTTTAGTTACTTTGGGAAAAAAAATATTTTTTTAGTTACTTTGGAAAAAAAAATATTTTTTTAGTTACTTTGGGAAAAAAAATATTTTTTTAGTTTCTTTGGAAAAAAAAATATTTTTTTAGTTACTTTGGGGAAAAAAAAAATTTTTTAGTTACTTTGGAAAAAAAAATATTTTTTTAGTTTCTTTGGAAAAAAAAATATTTTTTTAGTTACTTTGGAAAAAAAAATATTTTTTTAGTTACTTTGGAAAAAAAAATATTTTTTTAGTTACTTTGGAAAAAAAAATATTTTTTTAGTTACTTTGGAAAAAAAAATATTTTTTTAGTTACTTTGGAAAAAAAAATATTTTTTTAGTTACTTTGGGAAAAAAAATATTTTTTAGTTACTTTGGAAAAAAAAATATTTTTTTAGTTACTTTGGAAAAAAAAATATTTTTTTAGTTACTTTGGGAAAAAAATTATTTTTTTAGTTACTTTGGAAAAAAAATTATTTTTTTAGTTACTTTGGAAAAAAAAATATTTTTTTAGTTACTTTGGAAAAAAAAATATTTTTTTAGTTACTTTGGAAAAAAAAATATTTTTTAGTTACTTTGGAAAAAAAAATATTTTTTTAGTTACTTTGGAAAAAAATATATTTTTTTAGTTACTTTGGAAAAAAAAATATTTTTTTAGTTTCTTTGGAAAAAAAAATATTTTTTTAGTTACTTTGGAAAAAAAAATATTTTTTTAGTTACTTTGGAAAAAAAAATATTTTTTTAGTTACTTTGGAAAAAAAAATATTTTTTTAGTTACTTTGGAAAAAAAAATATTTTTTTAGTTTCTTTGGAAAAAAAAATATTTTTTTAGTTACTTTGGAAAAAAAAATATTTTTTTAGTTACTTTGGAAAAAAAAATATTTTTTTAGTTACTTTGGAAAAAAATATATATAATATTTTTTTTTCCAAAGTAACTAAAAAAATATTTTTTTAGTTACTTTGGAAAAAAAAATATTTTTTTAGTTACTTTGGAAAAAAAAATATTTTTTTAGTTTCTTTGGAAAAAAAAATATTTTTTTTTCCAAAGTAACTAAAAAAATATTTTTTTTTCCAAAGTAACTAAAAAAATATTTTTTTTTCCAAAGTAACTAAAAAAATATTTTTTTTTCCAAAGTAACTAAAAAAATATTTTTTTTTCCAAAGAAACTAAAAAAATATTTTTTTTTCCAAAGTAACTAAAAAAATATATTTTTTTCCAAAGTAACTAAAAAAAATATTTTTTTTTCCAAAGTAACTAAAAAAATATTTTTTTTTCCAAAGTAACTAAAAAAATATTTTTTTTTCCAAAGTAACTAAAAAAATATTTTTTTTTCCAAAGTAACTAAAAAAATAATTTTTTTTCCAAAGTAACTAAAAAAATAATTTTTTTCCCAAAGTAACTAAAAAAATATTTTTTTTTCCAAAGTAACTAAAAAAATAATTTTTTTTCCAAAGTAACTAAAAAAATATTTTTTTTTCCAAAGTAACTAAAAAAATATTTTTTTTTCCAAAGTAACTAAAAAAATATTTTTTTTTCCAAAGTAACTAAAAAAATATTTTTTTTTCCAAAGTAACTAAAAAAATATTTTTTTTTCCAAAGTAACTAAAAAAATATTTTTTTTTCCAAAGTAACTAAAAAAATATTTTTTTTTCCAAAGAAACTAAAAAAATATTTTTTTTTCCAAAGTAACTAAAAAATTTTTTTTTTTCCCAAAGTAACTAAAAAAATATTTTTTTTTCCAAAGAAACTAAAAAAATATTTTTTTTCCCAAAGTAACTAAAAAAATATTTTTTTTTCCAAAGTAACTAAAAAAATATTTTTTTTCCCAAAGTAACTAAAAAAATATTTTTTTTCCCAAAGAAACTAAAAAAATATTTTTTTTTCCAAAGTAACTAAAAAAATATTTTTTTTTCCAAAGTAACTAAAAAAATATTTTTTTTTCCAAAGTAACTAAAAAAATATTTTTTTTTCCAAAGAAACTAAAAAAATATTTTTTTTCCAAAGTAACTAAAAAAATATTTTTTTTCCAAAGTAACTAAAAAAAAATTTTTTTTTCCAAAGTAACTAAAAAAATATTTTTTTTTCCAAAGTAACTAAAAAAATATTTTTTTTCCAAAGTAACTAAAAAAATATTTTTTTTTCCAAAGTAACTAAAAAAATATTTTTTTTCCAAAGTAACTAAAAAAATATTTTTTTTTCCAAAGTAACTAAAAAAATATTTTTTTTTCCAAAGAAACAAAAAAATATTTTTTTTTCCAAAGTAACTAAAAAAATATATTTTTTTCCAAAGAAACTAAAAAAATATTTTTTTTTCCAAAGTAACTAAAAAAATATTTTTTTTTCCAAAGTGACTAAAAAAATATTTTTTTTTCCAAAGAAACTAAAAAAATATTTTTTTTTCCAAAGTAACTAAAAAAATATTTTTTTTTCCAAAGTAACTAAAAAAATATTTTTTTTTCCAAAGTAACTAAAAAAATATTTTTTTTTCGAAAGAAACTAAAAAAATATTTTTTTTTCCAAAGTAACTAAAAAATATTTTTTTTTTCCAAAGTAACTAAAAAAATATTTTTTTTTCCAAAGTAACTAAAAAAATATTTTTTTTTCCAAAGAAACTAAAAAAATATTTTTTTTTCCAAAGTAACTAAAAAAAAAAAATTTTTCCAAAGAAACTAAAAAAATATATTTTTTTCCAAAGTAACTAAAAAAAATTTTTTTTTTCCAAAGTAACTAAAAAAATATATTTTTTTCCAAAGTAACTAAAAAACATTTTTTTTTCCCAAAGTAACTAAAAAAAATTTTTTTTTTCCAAAGTAACTAAAAAATATATTTTTTTCCAAAGTAATTAAAAAAATATTTTTTTTTCCAAAGTAACTAAAAAAATATTTTTTTTTCCAAAGTAACTAAAAAAATATTTTTTTTTCCAAAGTAACTAAAAAAATATTTTTTTTTCCAAAGTAACTAAAAAAATATTTTTTTTCCAAAGTAACTAAAAAAATATTTTTTTTCCAAAGTAACTAAAAAAATATTTTTTTTCCCAAAGTAACTAAAAAAATATTTTTTTTTCCAAAGTAACTAAAAAAATATTTTTTTTTCCAAAGTAACTAAAAAAATATTTTTTTTTCCAAAGTAACTAAAAAAATATTTTTTTTTCCAAAGTAACTAAAAAAATATTTTTTTTCCAAAGTAACTAAAAAAATATTTTTTTTTCCAAAGTAACTAAAAAAATTTTTTTTTTTCCAAAGTAACTAAAAAAATATTTTTTTTTCCAAAGTAACTAAAAAAATTTTTTTTTTCCAAAGTAACTAAAAAAATATTTTTTTTTCCAAAGTAACTAAAAAAATATTTTTTTTCCCAAAGTAACTAAAAAAATATTTTTTTTTCCAAAGTAACTAAAAAAATATTTTTTTTTCCAAAGTAACTAAAAAAATATTTTTTTTTCCAAAGTAACTAAAAAAATATTTTTTTTTCCAAAGTAACTAAAAAAAAATATTTTTTTCCAAAGTAACTAAAAAAATATTTTTTTTTCCAAAGTAACTAAAAAAATATTTTTTTTTCCAAAGTAACTAAAAAAATATTTTTTTTTCCAAAGTAACTAAAAAAATATTTTTTTTTCCAAAGTAACTAAAAAAATATTTTTTTTTCCAAAGTAACTAAAAAAATATTTTTTTTTCCAAAGAAACTAAAAAAATATTTTTTTTTCCAAAGTAACTAAAAAAATATTTTTTTTCCCAAAGTAACTAAAAAAATATTTTTTTTTCCAAAGAAACTAAAAAAATATTTTTTTTCCCAAAGTAACTAAAAAAATATTTTTTTTTCCAAAGTAACTAAAAAAATATTTTTTTTTCCAAAGTAACTAAAAAAATATTTTTTTTCCAAAGTAACTAAAAAAATATTTTTTTTTCCAAAGTAACTAAAAAAATATTTTTTTTCCAAAGTAACTAAAAAAATATTTTTTTTTCCAAAGTAACTAAAAAAATATTTTTTTTTCCAAAGAAACAAAAAAATATTTTTTTTTCCAAAGTAACTAAAAAAATATATTTTTTTCCAAAGAAACTAAAAAAATATTTTTTTTTCCAAAGTAACTAAAAAAATATTTTTTTTTCCAAAGTGACTAAAAAAATATTTTTTTTTCCAAAGAAACTAAAAAAATATTTTTTTTTCCAAAGTAACTAAAAAAATATTTTTTTTTCCAAAGTAACTAAAAAAATATTTTTTTTTCCAAAGTAACTAAAAAAATATTTTTTTTTCGAAAGAAACTAAAAAAATATTTTTTTTTCCAAAGTAACTAAAAAATATTTTTTTTTTCCAAAGTAACTAAAAAAATATTTTTTTTTCCAAAGTAACTAAAAAAATATTTTTTTTTCCAAAGAAACTAAAAAAATATTTTTTTTTCCAAAGTAACTAAAAAAAAAAAATTTTTCCAAAGAAACTAAAAAAATATATTTTTTTCCAAAGTAACTAAAAAAAATTTTTTTTTTCCAAAGTAACTAAAAAAATATATTTTTTTCCAAAGTAACTAAAAAACATTTTTTTTTCCCAAAGTAACTAAAAAAAATTTTTTTTTTCCAAAGTAACTAAAAAATATATTTTTTTCCAAAGTAATTAAAAAAATATTTTTTTTTCCAAAGTAACTAAAAAAATATTTTTTTTTCCAAAGTAACTAAAAAAATATTTTTTTTTCCAAAGTAACTAAAAAAATATTTTTTTTTCCAAAGTAACTAAAAAAATATTTTTTTTCCAAAGTAACTAAAAAAATATTTTTTTTCCAAAGTAACTAAAAAAATATTTTTTTTCCCAAAGTAACTAAAAAAATATTTTTTTTTCCAAAGTAACTAAAAAAATATTTTTTTTTCCAAAGTAACTAAAAAAATATTTTTTTTTCCAAAGTAACTAAAAAAATATTTTTTTTTCCAAAGTAACTAAAAAAATATTTTTTTTCCAAAGTAACTAAAAAAATATTTTTTTTTCCAAAGTAACTAAAAAAATTTTTTTTTTCCAAAGTAACTAAAAAAATATTTTTTTTTCCAAAGTAACTAAAAAAATTTTTTTTTTCCAAAGTAACTAAAAAAATATTTTTTTTTCCAAAGTAACTAAAAAAATATTTTTTTTCCCAAAGTAACTAAAAAAATATTTTTTTTTCCAAAGTAACTAAAAAAATATTTTTTTTTCCAAAGTAACTAAAAAAATATTTTTTTTTCCAAAGTAACTAAAAAAATATTTTTTTTTCCAAAGTAACTAAAAAAATATATTTTTTTCCAAAGTAACTAAAAAAATATTTTTTTTTCCAAAGTAACTAAAAAAATATTTTTTTTTCCAAAGTAACTAAAAAAATATTTTTTTTTCCAAAGTAACTAAAAAAATATTTTTTTTTCCAAAGTAACTAAAAAAATATTTTTTTTTCCAAAGTAACTAAAAAAATATTTTTTTTTCCAAAGAAACTAAAAAAATATTTTTTTTTCCAAAGTAACTAAAAAAATATTTTTTTTCCCAAAGTAACTAAAAAAATATTTTTTTTTCCAAAGAAACTAAAAAAATATTTTTTTTCCCAAAGTAACTAAAAAAATATTTTTTTTTCCAAAGTAACTAAAAAAATATTTTTTTTTCCAAAGTAACTAAAAAAATATTTTTTTTCCCAAAGAAACTAAAAAAATATTTTTTTTTCCAAAGTAACTAAAAAAATATTTTTTTTTCCAAAGTAACTAAAAAAATATATTTTTTTCCAAAGTAACTAAAAAAATATTTTTTTTTCCAAAGTAACTAAAAAAATATTTTTTTTTCCAAAGTAACTAAAAAAATATTTTTTTTTCCAAAGTAACTAAAAAAATATTTTTTTTTCCAAAGTAACTAAAAAAATATTTTTTTTTCCAAAGAAACTAAAAAAATATTTTTTTTTCCAAAGTAACTAAAAAAATATTTTTTTTCCCAAAGTAACTAAAAAAATATTTTTTTTTCCAAAGAAACTAAAAAAATATTTTTTTTCCCAAAGTAACTAAAAAAATATTTTTTTTTCCAAAGTAACTAAAAAAATATTTTTTTTTCCAAAGTAACTAAAAAAATATTTTTTTTTCCAAAGTAACTAAAAAAATATTTTTTTTTCCAAAGTAACTAAAAAAATATTTTTTTTTCCAAAGTAACTAAAAAAATATATTTTTTTCCAAAGTAACTAAAAAAATATTTTTTTTTCCAAAGTAACTAAAAAAATATTTTTTTTTCCAAAGTAACTAAAAAAATATTTTTTTTTCCAAAGTAACTAAAAAAATATTTTTTTTTCCAAAGTAACTAAAAAAATATTTTTTTTTCCAAAGAAACTAAAAAAATATTTTTTTTTCCAAAGTAACTAAAAAAATATTTTTTTTCCCAAAGTAACTAAAAAAATATTTTTTTTTCCAAAGAAACTAAAAAAATATTTTTTTTCCCAAAGTAACTAAAAAAATATTTTTTTTTCCAAAGTAACTAAAAAAATATTTTTTTTTCCAAAGTAACTAAAAAAATATATTTTTTTCCAAAGTAACTAAAAAAATATTTTTTTTTCCAAAGTAACTAAAAAAATATTTTTTTTTCCAAAGTAACTAAAAAAATATTTTTTTTTCCAAAGTAACTAAAAAAATATTTTTTTTTCCAAAGTAACTAAAAAAATATTTTTTTTTCCAAAGTAACTAAAAAAATATTTTTTTTTCCAAAGTAACTAAAAAAATATTTTTTTTTCCAAAGTAACTAAAAAAATATTTTTTTTTCCAAAGTAACTAAAAAAATATTTTTTTTTCCAAAGTAACTAAAAAAATATTTTTTTTTCCAAAGTAACTAAAAAAATATTTTTTTTTCCAAAGTAACTAAAAAAATATTTTTTTTTCCAAAGTAACTAAAAAAATATTTTTTTTTCCAAAGTAACTAAAAAAATATTTTTTTTCCAAAGTAACTAAAAAAATATTTTTTTTTCCAAAGTAACTAAAAAAATATTTTTTTTCCCAAAGTAACTAAAAAAATATTTTTTTTTCCAAAGTAACTAAAAAAATATTTTTTTTTCCAAAGTAACTAAAAAAATATTTTTTTTTCCAAAGTAACTAAAAAAATATTTTTTTTTCCAAAGTAACTAAAAAAATATATTTTTTTCCAAAGTAACTAAAAAAATATTTTTTTTTTCCAAAGTAACTAAAAAAATATTTTTTTTTCCAAAGTAACTAAAAAAATATTTTTTTTTCCAAAGTAACTAAAAAAATATTTTTTTTTCCAAAGTAACTAAAAAAATATTTTTTTTTCCAAAGTAACTAAAAAAATATTTTTTTTTCCAAAGAAACTAAAAAAATATTTTTTTTCCAAAGTAACTAAAAAAATATTTTTTTTCCAAAGTAACTAAAAAAATATTTTTTTTTCCAAAGAAACTAAAAAAATATTTTTTTTCCCAAAGTAACTAAAAAAATATTTTTTTTTCCAAAGTAACTAAAAAAATATTTTTTTTTTCCAAAGTAACTAAAAAAATATTTTTTTTCCCAAAGAAACTAAAAAAATATTTTTTTTTCCAAAGTAACTAAAAAAATATTTTTTTTTCCAAAGTAACTAAAAAAATATATTTTTTTTCCAAAGTAACTAAAAAAATATTTTTTTTTCCAAAGTAACTAAAAAAATATTTTTTTTTCCAAAGTAACTAAAAAAATATTTTTTTTTCCAAAGTAACTAAAAAAATATTTTTTTTTCCAAAGTAACTAAAAAAATATTTTTTTTCCAAAGAAACTAAAAAAATATTTTTTTTTCCAAAGTAACTAAAAAAATATTTTTTTCCCAAAGTAACTAAAAAAATATTTGTTTTTCCAAAGAAACTAAAAAAATATTTTTTTTTCCCAAAGTAACTAAAAAAATATTTTTTTTCCAAAGTAACTAAAAAAATATTTTTTTTTCCAAAGTAACTAAAAAAATATTTTTTTTTCCAAAGTAACTAAAAAAATATTTTTTTTCCAAAGTAACTAAATTAAAAAATATTTTTTTTCCAAAGTAACTAAAAAAATATATTTTTTTCCAAAGTAACTAAAAAAATATTTTTTTTCCAAAGTAACTAAAAAAATATTTTTTTTTCCAAAGTAACTAAAAAAATATTTTTTTTTCCAAAGTAACTAAAAAAATATTTTTTTTTCCAAAGAAACTAAAAAAATATTTTTTTTTCCAAAGTAACTAAAAAAATATTTTTTTTTCCAAAGTAACTAAAAAAATATTTTTTTTTCCAAAGAAACTAAAAAAATATTTTTTTTCCCAAAGTAACTAAAAAAATATTTTTTTTTCCAAAGTAACTAAAAAAATATTTTTTTTCCAAAGTAACTAAAAAAATATTTTTTTTCCAAAGAAACTAAAAAAATATTTTTTTTTCCAAAGTAACTAAAAAAATATTTTTTTTTCCAAAGTAACTAAAAAAATATATTTTTTTCCAAAGTAACTAAAAAAATATTTTTTTTTCCAAAGTAACTAAAAAAATATTTTTTTTTCCAAAGTAACTAAAAAAATATTTTTTTTTCCAAAGTAACTAAAAAAATATTTTTTTTTCCAAAGTAACTAAAAAAATATTTTTTTTTCCAAAGAAACTAAAAAAATATTTTTTTTTCCAAAGTAACTAAAAAAATATTTTTTTTCCAAAGTAACTAAAAAAATATTTTTTTTTCCAAAGAAACTAAAAAAATATTTTTTTTT
>NW_027635065.1:0-13000 GCF_949748355.1 Melanostigma gelatinosum | reverse complement strand
TCCAAAGTAACTAAAAAAATATTTTTTTTTCCAAAGTAACTAAAAAAAATTTTTTTTTTCCAAAGTAACTAAAAAATTTTTTTTTTTTCCAAAGTAACTAAAAAAATATTTTTTTTTCCAAAGTAACTAAAAAAATATTTTTTTTCCCAAAGTAACTAAAAAAATATTTTTTTTCCAAAGTAACTAAAAAAATATTTTTTTTCCAAAGTAACTAAAAAAATATTTTTTTTTCCAAAGTAACTAAAAAAATATTTTTCTTTCCAAAGTAACTAAAAAAATATTTTTTTTTCCAAAGAAACTAAAAAAATATTTTTTTTTCCAAAGTAACTAAAACATTTTTTTTTTCCAAAGTAACTAAAAAAAAAATTATTTTTTCCAAAGAAACTAAAAAAAAAAAAAAATTTCCAAAGTAACTAAAAAAAATTTTTTTTTTCCAAAGTAACTAAAAAAATTATTCTTTTTTCCAAAGTAACTAAAAAAAAATTTTTTTTTCCAAAGTAACTAAAAAAAAATTCTTTTTTCCAAAGAAACTAAAAAAATTTTTTTTTTCCAAAGTAACTAAAAAATTATTTTTTTTCCCAAAGTAACTAAAAAAATATTTTTTTTCCAAAGTAACTAAAAAAATATTTTTTTTTCCAAAGTAACTAAAAAAATATTTTTTTTTCCAAAGTAACTAAAAAAATATTCTTTTTTCCAAAGTAACTAAAAAAATTTTTTTTTTCCAAAGAAACTAAAAAAATATTTTTTTTTCCAAAGTAACTAAAAAAATTTTTTTTTTTCCAAAGTAACTAAAACATTTTTTTTTTTCCAAAGTAACTAAAAAAATATTTTTTTTTCCAAAGTAACTAAAAAAATATTTTTTTTTCCAAAGTAACTAAAAAAATATATTTTTTTCCAAAGTAACTAAAAAAATATTTTTTTTCCCAAAGTAACTAAAAAAATATTTTTTTTTCCAAAGTAACTAAAAAAATATTTTTTTTTCCAAAGTAACTAAAAAAATATTTTTTTTTCCAAAGTAACTAAAAAAATATTTTTTTTTCCAAAGTAACTAAAAAAATATTTTTTTTCCCAAAGTAACTAAAAAAATATTTTTTTTCCAAAGTAACTAAAAAAATATATTTTTTTCCAAAGTAACTAAAAAAATATTTTTTTTTCCAAAGTAACTAAAAAAATATTTTTTTTTCCAAAGTAACTAAAAAAATATTTTTTTTTCCAAAGTAACTAAAAAAATATTTTTTTTTCCAAAGTAACTAAAAAAATATTTTTTTTTCCAAAGTAACTAAAAAAATATTTTTTTTCCAAAGTAACTAAAAAAATATTTTTTTTCCAAAGTAACTAAAAAAATATTTTTTTTTCAAAAGTAACTAAAAAAATATTTTTTTTCCAAAGTAACTAAAAAAATATTTTTTTTTCCAAAGTAACTAAAAAAATATTTTTTTTTCCAAAGTAACTAAAAAAATATTTTTTTTTCCAAAGTAACTAAAAAAATATTTTTTTTTCCAAAGAAACTAAAAAAATATTTTTTTTCCCAAAGTAACTAAAAAAAATTTTTTTTTTCCAAAGTAACTAAAAAAATATTTTTTTTTCCAAAGTAACTAAAAAAATATTTTTGTTTCCAAAGAAACTAAAAAAATATTTTTTTTTCCAAAGTAACTAAAAAAAAATTTTTTTTTCCAAAGAAACTAAAAAAATATTTTTTTTTCCAAAGTGACTAAAAAAATATTTTTTTTCCAAAGTAACTAAAAAAATTATTTTTTTTCCAAAGTAACTAAAAAAATATTTTTTTTTCCAAAGTAACTAAAAAAATATATTTTTTTCCAAAGTAACTAAAAAAATATTTTTTTTTCCAAAGTAATTAAAAAAATATTTTTTTTTCCAAAGTAACTAAAAAAATATTTTTTTTTCCAAAGTAACTAAAAAAATATTTTTTTTCCAAAGTGACTAAAAAAATATTTTTTTTCCAAAGTAACTAAAAAAATATTTTTTTTTCCAAAGTAACTAAAAAAATATTTTTTTTTCCAAAGTAACTAAAAAAATATTTTTTTTTCCAAAGTAACTAAAAGAATATTTTTTTTTCCAAAGAAACTAAAAATATATTTTTTTTCCAAAGTAACTAAAAAAATATTTTTTTTCCAAAGTAACTAAAAAAATATTTTTTTTTCCAAAGTAACTAAAAAAATATTTTTTTTTCCAAAGTAACTAAAAAAATATTTTTTTTCCAAAGAAACTAAAAAAATATTTTTTTTTCCAAAGTAACTAAAAAAATATTTTTTTTTCCAAAGTAACTAAAAAAATATTTTTTTTTCCAAAGTAACTAAAAAAATATTTTTTTTTCCAAAGTAACTAAAAAAATATTTTTTTTTCCAAAGTAACTAAAAAAATATTTTTTTTCCAAAGTAACTAAAAAAATATTTTTTTTCCAAAGTAACTAAAAAAATATTTTTTTTCCAAAGTAACTAAAAAAATATTTTTTTTTCCAAAGTAACTAAAAAATTTTTTTTTTTCCAAAGTAACTAAAAAAATTTTTTTTTTCCAAAGTAACTAAAAAAATTTTTTTTTTTCCAAAGAAACTAAAAAAAAATTTTTTTTTCCAAAGTAACTAAAAAAAAAATTTTTTTTCCAAAGTAACTAAAAAAATATTTTTTTTCCAAAGTAACTAAAAAAATATATTTTTTTTCCAAAGTAACTAAAAAAATATTTTTTTTTCCAAAGAAACTAAAAAAATATTTTTTTTTCCAAAGTAACTAAAAAAATATATTTTTTTTCCAAAGTAACTAAAAAAATATTTTTTTTTCCAAAGTAACTAAAAAAATATTTTTTTTTCCAAAGTAACTAAAAAAATATTTTTTTTTCCAAAGTAACTAAAAAAATATTTTTTTTTCCAAAGTAACTAAAAAAATATTTTTTTTCCAAAGTAACTAAAAAAATTTTTTTTTTTCCAAAGTAACTAAAAAAAAATTTTTTTTTCCAAAGAAACTAAAAAAATATTATTTTTTCCAAAGTAACTAAAAAAAATTTTTTTTTTCCAAAGTAACTAAAATTTTTTTTTTTTTTCCAAAGTAACTAAAAAAAATTTTTTTTTTCCAAAGTAACTAAAAAAATTTTTTTTTTTCCAAAGTAACTAAAAAAAATTTTTTTTTTCCAAAGTAACTAAAAAAATATTTTTTTTTCCAAAGTAACTAAAAAAATATTTTTTTTTTCCAAAGTAACTAAAAAAAAATTTTTTTTTCCAAAGTAACTAAAAAAATATTTTTTTTTCCAAAGTAACTAAAAAAATATTTTTTTTCCCAAAGTAACTAAAAAAATATTTTTTTTCCAAAGTAACTAAAAAAAAATTTTTTTTTCCAAAGTAACTAAAAAAATATTTTTTTTTCCAAAGTAACTAAAAAAATATTTTTCTTTCCAAAGTAACTAAAAAAATATTTTTTTTTCCAAAGAAACTAAAAAAATATTTTTTTTTCCAAAGTAACTAAAACATTTTTTTTTCCAAAGTAACTAAAAAAAAAATTCTTTTTTCCAAAGAAACTAAAAAAAAAAAAAAATTTCCAAAGTAACTAAAAATTTTTTTTTTTTTCCAAAGTAACTAAAAAAATTATTCTTTTTTCCAAAGTAACTAAAAAAATATTTTTTTTTCCAAAGTAACTAAAAAAATATTTTTTTTTCCAAAGTAACTAAAAAAATATTTTTTTTTCCAAAGTAACTAAAAAAATATTTTTGTTTCCAAAGAAACTAAAAAAATATTTTTTTTTCCAAAGTAACTAAAAAAAAAAATTTTTTTCCAAAGAAACTAAAAAAATATTTTTTTTTCCAAAGTGACTAAAAAAATTTTTTTTTTCCAAAGTAACTAAAAAAATTATTTTTTTTCCAAAGTAACTAAAAAAATATTTTTTTTTCCAAAGTAACTAAAAAAATATTTTTTTTTCCAAAGTAACTAAAAAAATATTTTTTTTTCCAAAGTAATTAAAAAAATATTTTTTTTTCCAAAGTAACTAAAAAAATATTTTTTTTTCCAAAGTAACTAAAAAAAATTTTTTTTTCCAAAGTGACTAAAAAAATATTTTTTTTCCAAAGTAACTAAAAAAAATTTTTTTTTTCCAAAGTAACTAAAAAAATATTTTTTTTTCCAAAGTAACTAAAAAAATATTTTTTTTTCCAAAGTAACTAAAAAAATATTTTTTTTTCCAAAGAAACTAAAAATATATTTTTTTTCCAAAGTAACTAAAAAAATATTTTTTTTTCCAAAGTAACTAAAAAAATATTTTTTTTTCCAAAGTAACTAAAAAAATATTTTTTTTTCCAAAGTAACTAAAAAAATATATTTTTTTCCAAAGAAACTAAAAAAATATTTTTTTTTCCAAAGTAACTAAAAAAATATTTTTTTTTCCAAAGTAACTAAAAAAATATTTTTTTTTCCAAAGTAACTAAAAAAATATTTTTTTTTCCAAAGTAACTAAAAAAATATTTTTTTTTCCAAAGTAACTAAAAAAATATTTTTTTTCCAAAGTAACTAAAAAAATATTTTTTTTCCAAAGTAACTAAAAAAATATTTTTTTTCCAAAGTAACTAAAAAAATATTTTTTTTTCCAAAGTAACTAAAAAAAATTTTTTTTTCCAAAGTAACTAAAAAAAAATTTTTTTTCCAAAGTAACTAAAAAAAATTTTTTTTTCCAAAGAAACTAAAAAAAATTTTTTTTTTCCAAAGTAACTAAAAAAAATTTTTTTTTTCCAAAGTAACTAAAAAAATATTTTTTTTTCCAAAGTAACTAAAAAAATATATTTTTTTTCCAAAGTAACTAAAAAAATATTTTTTTTTCCAAAGAAACTAAAAAAATATTTTTTTTTCCAAAGTAACTAAAAAAATATATTTTTTTTCCAAAGTAACTAAAAAAATATTTTTTTTTCCAAAGTAACTAAAAAAATATTTTTTTTTCCAAAGTAACTAAAAAAATATTTTTTTTTCCAAAGTAACTAAAAAAATATATTTTTTTCCAAAGTAACTAAAAAAATATTTTTTTTCCAAAGTAACTAAAAAAAATTTTTTTTTTCCAAAGTAACTAAAAAATTTTTTTTTTTTCCAAAGAAACTAAAAAAATATTATTTTTTCCAAAGTAACTAAAAAAAATTTTTTTTTTCCAAAGTAACTAAAAATTTTTTTTTTTTCCAAAGTAACTAAAAAAAATTTTTTTTTTCCAAAGTAACTAAAAAAAATTTTTTTTTCCAAAGTAACTAAAAAAATATTTTTTTTTCCAAAGTAACTAAAAAAAATTTTTTTTTTCCAAAGTAACTAAAAATTTTTTTTTTTTTCCAAAGTAACTAAAAAAATATTTTTTTTTCCAAAGTAACTAAAAAAATATTTTTTTTCCCAAAGTAACTAAAAAAATATTTTTTTTCCAAAGTAACTAAAAAAATATTTTTTTTCCAAAGTAACTAAAAAAATATTTTTTTTTCCAAAGTAACTAAAAAAATATTTTTCTTTCCAAAGTAACTAAAAAAATATTTTTTTTTCCAAAGAAACTAAAAAAATATTTTTTTTTCCAAAGTAACTAAAACATTTTTTTTTTCCAAAGTAACTAAAAAAAAATTTATTTTTTCCAAAGAAACTAAAAAAAAAAAAAAATTTCCAAAGTAACTAAAAAAATTTTTTTTTTTCCAAAGTAACTAAAAAAATTATTCTTTTTTCCAAAGTAACTAAAAAAAATTTTTTTTTTCCAAAGTAACTAAAAAAAAATTCTTTTTTCCAAAGAAACTAAAAAATTTTTTTTTTTCCAAAGTAACTAAAAAATTATTTTTTTTTCCAAAGTAACTAAAAAATTTTTTTTTTTCCAAAGTAACTAAAAAAATATTTTTTTTTCCAAAGTAACTAAAAAAATATTTTTTTTTCCAAAGTAACTAAAAAAATATTTTTTTTTCCAAAGTAATTAAAAAAATATTTTTTTTTCCAAAGTAACTAAAAAAATATTTTTTTTTCCAAAGTAACTAAAAAAATATTTTTTTTTCCAAAGTGACTAAAAAAAATTTTTTTTTCCAAAGTAACTAAAAAAATATTTTTTTTTCCAAAGTAACTAAAAAATTTTCTTTTTTTCCAAAGTAACTAAAAAAAATTTTTTTTTTCCAAAGTAACTAAAAAAAATTTTTTTTTTCCAAAGTAACTAAAAAAATATTTTTTTTTCCAAAGTAACTAAAAAAATATTTTTTTTTCCAAAGTAACTAAAAAAATATTTTTTTTTCCAAAGTAACTAAAAAAATATTTTTTTTTCCAAAGTAACTAAAAAAATATTTTTTTTCCAAAGTAACTAAAAAAATATTTTTTTTTCCAAAGTAACTAAAAAAATATTTTTTTTTCCAAAGTAACTAAAAAAATATTTTTTTTCCCAAAGTAACTAAAAAAATATTTTTTTTCCAAAGAAACTAAAAAAAAATTTTTTTTTCCAAAGTAACTAAAAAAATATTTTATTTTCCAAAGTAACTAAAAAAATATTTTTTTTTCCAAAGTAACTAAAAAAATATTTTTTTTTCCAAAGAAACTAAAAAAATATTTCTTTTTCCAAAGTAACTAAAAAAAAATTTTTTTTCCAAAGAAACTAAAAAAATATTTTTTTTTCCAAAGTAACTAAAAAAATATTTTTTTTTCCAAAGTAACTAAAAAAATATTTTTTTTTCCAAAGTAACTAAAAAATATTTTTTTTTTCCAAAGAAACTAAAAAAAAAAATTGTTTTCAAAGAAACTAAAAAAAAAAAAAATTTTCCAAAGTAACTAAAAAATTTTTTTTTTCCAAAGTAACTAAAAAAATTATTTTTTTTCCAAAGTAACTAAAAAAATATTTTTTTTCCAAAGAAACTAAAAAAAAATTTTTTTTTTCCAAAGTAACTAAAAAAAATTTTTCCAAAGAAACTAAAATTTTTTTTTTTTTCCAAAGTAACTAAAAAATTATTTTTTTTTCCAAAGTAACTAAAAAAATTATTTTTTTTCCCAAAGTAACTAAAAAAATATTTTTTTTTCCAAAGTAACTAAAAAAATATTTTTTTTTCCAAAGTAACTAAAAAAATATTTTTTTTCCAAAGTAACTAAAAAAATATTTTTTTTCCAAAGTAACTAAAAAAATATTTTTTTTCCAAAGTAACTAAAAAAATATTTTTTTTTCCAAAGTAACTAAAAAATTTTTTTTTTCCAAAGTAACTAAAAAAATTTTTTTTTCCAAAGTAACTAAAAAAAAATTTTTTTTTCCAAAGAAACTAAAAAAAATTTTTTTTTTCCAAAGTAACTAAAAAAAATTTTTTTTTTCCAAAGAAACTAAAAAAATATTTTTTTTTCCAAAGTAACTAAAAAATTTTTTTTTTTTCCAAAGTAACTAAAAAATTTTTTTTTTTTCCAAAGTAACTAAAAATTTTTTTTTTTCCAAAGTAACTAAAAATTTTTTTTTTTTTCCAAAGTAACTAAAAATTTTTTTTTTTTTCCAAAGTAAGTAAAAAAAATATTTTTTTTCCAAAGTAACTAAAAAAATATTTTTTTTTCCAAAGTAACTAAAAAAATATTTTTTTTCCCAAAGTAACTAAAAAAATATTTTTTTTCCAAAGTAACTAAAAAAATATTTTTTTTTCCAAAGTAACTAAAAAAATATTTTTTTTTCCAAAGTAACTAAAAAAATATTTTTTTTTCCAAAGTAACTAAAAAAATATTTTTTTTTCCAAAGAAACTAAAAAAATATTTTTTTTTCCAAAGTAACTAAAACATTTTTTTTTTCCAAAGTAACTAAAAAAAAAATTCTTTTTTCCAAAGAAACTAAAAAAAAAAAAAAAATTCCAAAGTAACTAAAAATTTTTTTTTTTTTCCAAAGTAACTAAAAAAATTATTCTTTTTTCCAAAGTAACTAAAAAAAATTTTTTTTTCCAAAGTAACTAAAAAAAAAATTCTTTTTTCCAAAGAAACTAAAAAAAAAAATTTTTTTCCAAAGTAACTAAAAAATTATTTTTTTTTCCAAAGTAACTAAAAAAATTATTTTTTTTCCAAAGTAACTAAAAAAATATTTTTTTTCCAAAGTAACTAAAAAAATATTTTTTTTTCCAAAGTAACTAAAAAAATATTTTTTTTTCCAAAGTGACTAAAAAAATATTTTTTTTTCCAAAGTAACTAAAAAAATATTTTTTTTTCCAAAGTAACTAAAAAAATATTTTTTTTCCCAAAGAAACTAAAAATATATATTTTTTTCCAAAGTAACTAAAAAATTATTTTTTTTTCCAAAGTAACTAAAAAAATATTTTTTTTTCCAAAGTAACTAAAAAAATATTTTTTTTTCCAAAGTAACTAAAAAAATATTTTTTTTTCCAAAGAAACTAAAAAAATATTTTTTTTTCCAAAGTAACTAAAAAAATATTTTTTTTCCAAAGTAACTAAAAAAATATTTTTTTTTCCAAAGTAACTAAAAAAATATTTTTTTTTCCAAAGTAACTAAAAAAATATTTTTTTTCCAAAGTAACTAAAAAAATATTTTTTTTCCAAAGTAACTAAAAAAATATTTTTTTTCCAAAGTAACTAAAAAAATATTTTTTTTTCCAAAGTAACTAAAAAAAAAAAAATTTTCCAAAGTAACTAAAAAAAAATTTTTTTTCCAAAGTAACTAAAAAAATATTTTTTTTTCCAAAGAAACTAAAAAAATATTTTTTTTTCCAAAGTAACTAAAAAAAAATTTTTTTTTCCAAAGTAACTAAAAAAATATTTTTTTTTCCAAAGTAACTAAAAAAATATTTTTTTTTTCCAAAGTAACTAAAAAAATATATTTTTTTTCCAAAGAATCTAAAAAAATATTTTTTTTTCCAAAGTAACTAAAAAAATATATTTTTTTTCCAAAGTAACTAAAAAAATTTTTTTTTTTCCAAAGAAACTAAAAAAATATTATTTTTTCCAAAGTAACTAAAAAAAATTTTTTTTTCCAAAGTAACTAAAAAATTTTTTTTTTTCCAAAGTAACTAAAAAAAATTTTTTTTTCCAAAGTAACTAAAAAAATATTTTTTTTTCCAAAGTAACTAAAAATTTTTTTTTTTTCCAAAGTAACTAAAAAAATATATTTTTTTTCCAAAGTAACTAAAAAAATATTTTTTTTTCCAAAGTAACTAAAAAAATATTTTTTTTTCCAAAGTAACTAAACAATTTTTTTTTTTCCAAAGAAACTAAAAAAAAATTATTTTTTCCAAAGTAACTAAAAAAAAATTTTTTTTCCAAAGTAACTAAAAAAATTTTTTTTTTCCAAAGTAACTAAAAAAATTTTTTTTTTCCAAAGTAACTAAAAAAATATTTTTTTTTCCAAAGTAACTAAAAAAATTTTTTTTTTCCAAAGTAACTAAAAAAATATATTTTTTTTCCAAAGTAACTAAAAAAATATTTTTTTTTCCAAAGTAACTAAAAAAATATTTTTTTTTCCAAAGTAACTAAAAAAATATTTTTTTTTCCAAAGTAACTAAAAAAATATTTTTTTTTCCAAAGTAACTAAAAAAATATTTTTTTTCCAAAGTAACTAAAAAAAATTTTTTTTTTCCAAAGTAACTAAAAATTATTTTTTTTTCCAAAGAAACTAAAAAAATATTATTTTTTCCAAAGTAACTAAAAAATTTTTTTTTTTTCCAAAGTAACTAAAAATTTTTTTTTTTTTCCAAAGTAACTAAAAACATTTTTTTTTTCCAAAGTAACTAAAAAAAAATTTTTTTTTCCAAAGTAACTAAAAAAATATTTTTTTTCCAAAGTAACTAAAAAAAATTTTTTTTTTCCAAAGTAACTAAAAAAAATTTCTTTTTTTCCAAAGTAACTAAAAAAATATTTTTTTTTCCAAAGTAACTAAAAAAATATTTTTTTTCCCAAAGTAACTAAAAAAATATTTTTTTTCCAAAGTAACTAAAAAAATATTTTTTTTTCCAAAGTAACTAAAAAAATATATTTTTTTCCAAAGTAACTAAAAAAATATTTTTTTTTCCAAAGTAACTAAAAAAATATTTTTTTTTCCAAAGAAACTAAAAAAATATTTTTTTTTCCAAAGTAACTAAAACATTTTTTTTTCCAAAGTAACTAAAAAAAAAATTCTTTTTTCCAAAGAAACTAAAAAAATTTTTTTTTTTCCAAAGTAACTAAAATTTTTTTTTTTTTTCCAAAGTAACTAAAAAAATTATTTTTTTTTCCAAAGTAACTAAAAAATTTTTTTTTTTTCCAAAGTAACTAAAAAAAAAATTCTTTTTTCCAAAGAAACTAAAAAAAAAAATTTTTTTCCAAAGTAACTAAAAAATTATTTTTTTTTCCAAAGTAACTAAAAAAATTATTTTTTTTCCAAAGTAACTAAAAAAATATTTTTTTTTCCAAAGTAACTAAAAAAATATTTTTTTTTCCAAAGTAACTAAAAAAATATTTTTTTTTCCAAAGTAATTTAAAAAAAATTTTTTTTTCCAAAGTAACTAAAAAAATATTTTTTTTTCCAAAGTAACTAAAAAAATTTTTTTTTTCCAAAGTAACTAAAAAAATATTTTTTTTTCCAAAGAAACTAAAAAATTTTTTTTTTTTCCAAAGTAACTAAAAAAAATTTTTCCAAAGAAACTAAAAAATTTTTTTTTTTTCCAAAGTAACTAAAAAATTATTTTTTTTTCCAAAGTAACTAAAAAATTTTTTTTTTTTCCAAAGTAACTAAAAAAAATTTTTTTTTTCCAAAGTAACTAAAAAAATATTTTTTTTTCCAAAGTAACTAAAAAAATATTTTTTTTTCCAAAGTAATTAAAAAAATATTTTTTTTTCCAAAGTAACTAAAAAAATATTTTTTTTTCCAAAGTAACTAAAAAAATATTTTTTTTTCCAAAGTGACTAAAAAAATATTTTTTTTCCAAAGTAACTAAAAAAATATTTTTTTTTCCAAAGTAACTAAAAAAATATTTTTTTTTCCAAAGTAACTAAAAAAATATTTTTTTTTCCAAAGTAACTAAAAAAATATTTTTTTTTCCAAAGAAACTAAAAATATATTTTTTTTTCCAAAGTAACTAAAAAAATATTTTTTTTTCCAAAGTAACTAAAAAAATATTTTTTTTTCCAAAGTAACTAAAAAAATATTTTTTTTTCCAAAGTAACTAAAAAAATATTTTTTTTCCAAAGAAACTAAAAAAATATTTTTTTTTCCAAAGTAACTAAAAAAATATTTTTTTTTCCAAAGTAACTAAAAAAATATTTTTTTTCCAAAGTAACTAAAAAAATATTTTTTTTTCCAAAGTAACTAAAAAAATATTTTTTTTTCCAAAGTAACTAAAAAAATATTTTTTTTTCCAAAGTAACTAAAAAAATATTTTTTTTCCAAAGAAACTAAAAAAATATTTTTTTTTCCAAAGTAACTAAAAAAATTTTTTTTTTTCCAAAGTAACTAAAAAAATTTTTTTTTTTCCAAAGTAACTAAAAAAATATTTTTTTTTCCAAAGAAACTAAAAAAATATTTTTTTTTCCAAAGTAACTAAAAAAATATTTTTTTTTCCAAAGTAACTAAAAAAATATATTTTTTTCCAAAGTAACTAAAAAAAAAATTTTTTTTCCAAAGAAACTAAAAAAAAAAATTGTTTTCCAAAGAAACTAAAAAAAAAAATTTTTTTCCAAAGTAACTAAAAAATTATTTTTTTTCCCAAAGTAACTAAAAAAATTATTTTTTTTCCAAAGTAACTAAAAAAATATTTTTTTTTCCAAAGTAACTAAAAAAATATTTTTTTTTCCAAAGTAACTAAAAAAATATTTTTTTTTCCAAAGTAATTAAAAAAATATTTTTTTTTCCAAAGTAACTAAAAAAATATTTTTTTTTCCAAAGTAACTAAAAAAATATTTTTTTTTCCAAAGTGACTAAAAAAATATTTTTTTTCCAAAGTAACTAAAAAAATATTTTTTTTCCCAAAGTAACTAAAAAAATATTTTTTTTTCCAAAGTAACTAAAAAAATATTTTTTTTTCCAAAGTAACTAAAAAAATATTTTTTTTTCCAAAGAAACTAAAAATATATTTTTTTTTCCAAAGTAACTAAAAAAATATTTTTTTTTCCAAAGTAACTAAAAAAATATTTTTTTTTCCAAAGTAACTAAAAAAATATTTTTTTTTCCAAAGAAACTAAAAAAATATTTTTTTTTCCAAAGTAACTAAAAAAATATTTTTTTTTCCAAAGTAACTAAAAAAATATTTTTTTTTCCAAAGTAACTAAAAAGATATTTTTTTTTCCAAAGTAACTAAAAAAATATTTTTTTTTCCAAAGTAACTAAAAAAATATTTTTTTTCCAAAGTAACTAAAAAAATATTTTTTTTTCCAAAGTAACTAAAAAAATATTTTTTTTCCAAAGTAACTAAAAAAATATTTTTTTTTCCAAAGTAACTAAAAAAAAAAAATTTTTCCAAAGTAACTAAAAAAAAAATTTTTTTCCAAAGTAACTAAAAAAATATTGTTTTTTCCAAAGAAACTAAAAAAATATTTTTTTTTCCAAAGTAACTAAAAAAAATTTTTTTTTTCCAAAGTAACTAAAAAAATATTTTTTTTTCCAAAGTAACTAAAAAAATATATTTTTTTTCCAAAGTAACTAAAAAAATATTTTTTTTTCCAAAGAAACTAAAAAAATATTTTTTTTTCCAAAGTAACTAAAAAAATATTTTTTTTTCCAAAGTAACTAAAAAAATATTTTTTTTTCCAAAGTAACTAAAAAAATATATTTTTTTTCCAAAGTAACTAAAAAAATATTTTTTTTTCCAAAGTAACTAAAAAAATATTTTTTTTCCAAAGTAACTAAAAAAATATTTTTTTTCCAAAGTAACTAAAAAATATTTTTTTTTTACAAAGTAACTAAAACATTTTTTTTTTTTCCAAAGAAACTAAAAAAATATTATTTTTTCCAAAGTAACTAAAAAAAATTTTTTTTTTCCAAAGTAACTAAACTTTTTTTTTTTTTCCAAAGTAACTAAAAAATTTTTTTTTTTTCCAAAGTAACTAAAAAAAAATTTTTTTTTCCAAAGTAAC
>NW_027635066.1:0-9855 GCF_949748355.1 Melanostigma gelatinosum | reverse complement strand
AGAGAGTCATAGTTACTCCCGCCGTTTACCCGCGCTTCAGCCTGCTTTAAGCGCACATATTGGGGGGAGATGCAGGGTGGTGCAGGGAGGTCCAGGGTGGCGTTGTGGAGGTGCTTTACCCAGGCATGAAGCCTCTTTTCTGGGGTACCATGTTCTGCAGGCATGCTGGAGGTGCTTTACCCAGGCATGAAGCCTCTTTCCTGGGGTGCATGCTGGAGGTAATTTCCCCAGGCACGAAGCCTCTTTCCTGGGGTAACATGTTCTGGGTGTTACGACCTCAATATCACTTGCCTTTCAGCCTGCTTTAAGCCCACATATTCGGGGGAGATGAGCTGCAGGAGGGTGCTTAGTGTTCCAGGGAGCTGTTGTGCAGGTACTCTACCTTAAGAGAGTCCTAGTTACTCCCGCCGTTTACCCGCGCTTCAGCCTGCTTTAAGCGCACATATTGGGGGGAGATGCAGGGTGGTGCAGGGAGGTCCAGGGTGGCATTGTGGAGGTGCTTTACCCAGGAATGAAGCCTCTTTCCTGGGGTAACATGTTCTGGGTGTTACTACCTCAATATCACTTGCTTTTCAGCCTGCTTTAAGCCCACATATTGGGGGGGGAGATGAGATGCAGGAGGGTGCAGAGTGTTCCAGGGAGGCATGCTGGAGGTGCTTTACCCAGGCATGAAGCCTCTTTCCTGGGGTACCATGTTCTGGGTGTTGCTGGATGTGCTTTACCCAGGCATGAAGCCTCTTTCCTGGGGTGCATGCTGGAGGTAATTTCCCAGGCATGAAGCCTCTTTCCTGGGGTAACATGTTCTGGGTGTTACTACCTCAATATCACTTGCTTATCAGCCTGTTTTAAGCCCACATATTCGGGGGAGATGAGCTGCAGGAGGGTGCTTAGTGTTCCAGGGAGGTGTTGTGCAGGTACTCTACCTTAAGAGAGTCATAGTTACTCCCGCGGTTTACCCGCGCTTCAGCCTGCTTTAAGCACACATATTGGGAGGAGATGGAGGGTGGTGCAGGGTGGTGCAGGGAGGTCCAGGGTGGCGTTGTGGAGGTGCTTTAGCCAGGAATGCAGCCTCTTTTCTGGGGTACCATGTTCTGGGTGTGACTACCTCAATATCACTTTCTTTTCAGCCTGCTTTAAGCCCACATATTGGGGGGAGATGAGCTGCAGGAGGGTGCAGAGTGTTCCAGGGAGGCATGCTGGAGGTGCTTTAGCCAGGAATGCAGCCTCTTTTCTGGGGTACCATGTTCTGGGTGTGACTACCTCAATATCACTTTCTTTTCAGCCTGCTTTAAGCCCACATATTGGGGGGAGATGAGCTGCAGGAGGGTGCAGAGTGTTCCAGGGAGGCATGCTGGAGGTGCTTTAGCCAGGAATGCAGCCTCTTTTCTGGGGTACCATGTTCTGGGTGTTACTACCGCAATATCACTTGCTTTTCAGCCTGCTTTAAGCCCACATATTGGGGGGGGAGATGAGATGCAGGAGGGTGCAGAGTGTTCCAGGGAGGCATGCTGGAGGTGCTTTACCCAGGAATGCAGCCTCTTTTCTGGGGTACCATGTTCTGGGTGTTACTACCTCAATATTACTTGCTTTTCAGCCTGCTTTAAGCCCACATATTGGGGGGGAGATGAGATGCAGGAGGGTGCATAGTGTTCCAGGGAGGCATGCTGGAGGTGCTTTACCCAGGAATGCAGCCTCTTTCCTGGGGTGCATGCTGGATGTGCTTTACCCAGGCATGAAGCCTCTTTCCTGGGGTGCATGCTGGAGGTAATTTCCCCAGGCATGAAGCCTCTTTCCTGGGGTACCATGTTCTGGGTGTTACTACCGCAATATCACTTGCTTTTCAGCCTGCTTTAAGCCCACATATTGGGGGGAGATGAGCTGCAGGAGGGTGCTTAGTGTTCCAGGGAGGTGTTGTGCAGGTACTCTACCTTAAGAGAGTCATAGTTACTCCCGCCTTTTACCCGCGCTTCAGCCTGCTTTAAGCGCACATATTGGGGGGAGATGGAGGGTGGTGCAGGGAGGTCCAGGGTGGCGTTGTGGAGGTGCTTTACCCAGGAATGAAGCCTGTTTGGTGGGGTAACAGGTTTTTGGTGTTATTACCCGTTATTACCTGTTTTTCAGCCTGCTTTAAGCGCACATATTGGGGGGAGATGCAGGGTGGTGCAGGGAGGTCCAGGGTGGCGTTGTGGAGGTGCTTTACCCAGGAATGAAGCCTCTTTCCTGGGGTAACATGTTCTGGGTGTTACGACCTCAATATCACTTGCTTATCAGCCTGTTTTAAGCCCACATATTCGGGGGAGATGAGCTGCAGGAGGGTGCATAGTGTTCCAGGGAGGTGTTGTGCAGGTACTCTACCTTAAGAGAGTCATAGTTACTCCCGCCGTTTACCCGCGCTTCAGCCTGCTTTAAGCGCACATATTGGGGGGAGATGCAGGGTGGTGCAGGGAGGTCCAGGGTGGCGTTGTGGAGGTGCTTTACCCAGGCATGAAGCCTCTTTTCTGGGGTACCATGTTCTGCAGGCATGCTGGAGGTGCTTTACCCAGGCATGAAGCCTCTTTCCTGGGGTGCATGCTGGAGGTAATTTCCCCAGGCACGAAGCCTCTTTCCTGGGGTAACATGTTCTGGGTGTTACGACCTCAATATCACTTGCCTTTCAGCCTGCTTTAAGCCCACATATTCGGGGGAGATGAGCTGCAGGAGGGTGCTTAGTGTTCCAGGGAGCTGTTGTGCAGGTACTCTACCTTAAGAGAGTCCTAGTTACTCCCGCCGTTTACCCGCGCTTCAGCCTGCTTTAAGCGCACATATTGGGGGGAGATGCAGGGTGGTGCAGGGAGGTCCAGGGTGGCATTGTGGAGGTGCTTTACCCAGGAATGAAGCCTCTTTCCTGGGGTAACATGTTCTGGGTGTTACTACCTCAATATCACTTGCTTTTCAGCCTGCTTTAAGCCCACATATTGGGGGGGGAGATGAGATGCAGGAGGGTGCAGAGTGTTCCAGGGAGGCATGCTGGAGGTGCTTTACCCAGGCATGAAGCCTCTTTCCTGGGGTACCATGTTCTGGGTGTTGCTGGATGTGCTTTACCCAGGCATGAAGCCTCTTTCCTGGGGTGCATGCTGGAGGTAATTTCCCAGGCATGAAGCCTCTTTCCTGGGGTAACATGTTCTGGGTGTTACTACCTCAATATCACTTGCCTTTCAGCCTGCTGTAAGGCCACATATTGGGGGGAGATGAGCTGCAGGAGGGTGCAGAGTGTTCCAGGGAGGCATGCTGGAGGTGCTTTAGCCAGGAATGCAGCCTCTTCCCTGGGGTACCATGTTCTGGAGGCATGCTGGAGGTGCTTTACCCAGGAATGCAGCCCCTTTCCTGGGGTACCATGTTCTGGAGGCATGCTGGATGTGCTTCACCCAGGCATGCAGCCTCTTTCCTGGGGTGCATGCTGGAGGTGCTTTCCCCAGGCATGAAGCCTCTTTCCTGGGGTAACATGTTCTGGGTGTTACTACCTCAATATCACTTGCTTATCAGCCTGTTTTAAGCCCACATATTCGGGGGAGATGAGCTGCAGGAGGGTGCTTAGTGTTCCAGGGAGGTGTTGTGCAGGTACTCTACCTTAAGAGAGTCCTAGTTACTCCCGCGGTTTACCCGCGCTTCAGCCTGCTTTAAGCGCACATATTGGGGGGAGATGGAGGGTGGTGCAGGGTGATGCAGGGTGGTGCAGGGAGGTCCAGGGTGGCGTTGTGGAGGTGCTTTACCCAGGAATGAAGCCTCTTTCCTGGGGTAACATGTTCTGGGTGTTACGACCTCAATATCACTTGGTTTTCAGCCTGTTTAAAGCCCACATATTCGGGGGAGATGAGCAGCAGGAGGGTGCATAGTGTTCCAGGGAGGTGTTGTGCAGGTACTCTACCTTAAGAGAGTCCTAGTTACTCCCGCGGTTTACCCGCGCTTCAGCCTGCTTTAAGCGCACATATTGGGGGGAGATGGAGGGTGGTGCAGGGTGATGCAGGGTGGTGCAGGGAGGTCCAGGGTGGCGTTGTGGAGGTGCTTTACCCAGGAATGAAGCCTCTTTCCTGGGGTAACATGTTCTGGGTGTTACGACCTCAATATCACTTGGTTTTCAGCCTGTTTAAAGCCCACATATTCGGGGGAGATGAGCAGCAGGAGGGTGCATAGTGTTCCAGGGAGGTGTTGTGCAGGTACTCTACCTTAAGAGAGTCCTAGTTACTCCCGCCTTTTACCCGCGCTTCAGCCTGCTTTAAGCGCACATATTGGGGGGAGATGGAGGGTGGTGCAGGGTGATGCAGGGTGGTGCAGGGAGGTCCAGGGTGGCGTTGTGGAGGTGCTTTACCCAGGAATGAAGCCTCTTTCCTGGGGTAACATGTTCTGGGTGTTACGACCTCAATATCACTTGGTTTTCAGCCTGTTTAAAGCCCACATATTCGGGGGAGATGAGCAGCAGGAGGGTGCATAGTGTTCCAGGGAGGTGTTGTGCAGGTACTCTACCTTAAGAGAGTCCTAGTTACTCCCGCCTTTTACCCGCGCTTCAGCCTGCTTTAAGCGCACATATTGGGGGGAGATGGAGGGTGGTGCAGGGTGATGCAGGGTGGTGCAGGGAGGTCCAGGGTGGCGTTGTGGAGGTGCTTTACCCAGGAATGAAGCCTCTTTCCTGGGGTAACATGTTCTGGGTGTTACGACCTCAATATCACTTGGTTTTCAGCCTGTTTAAAGCCCACATATTCGGGGGAGATGAGCAGCAGGAGGGTGCATAGTGTTCCAGGGAGGTGTTGTGCAGGTACTCTACCTTAAGAGAGTCCTAGTTACTCCCGCGGTTTACCCGCGCTTCAGCCTGCTTTAAGCGCACATATTGGGGGGAGATGGAGGGTGGTGCAGGGTGATGCAGGGTGGTGCAGGGAGGTCCAGGGTGGCGTTGTGGAGGTGCTTTACCCAGGAATGAAGCCTCTTTCCTGGGGTAACATGTTCTGGGTGTTACGACCTCAATATCACTTGGTTTTCAGCCTGTTTAAAGCCCACATATTCGGGGGAGATGAGCAGCAGGAGGGTGCATAGTGTTCCAGGGAGGTGTTGTGCAGGTACTCTACCTTAAGAGAGTCCTAGTTACTCCCGCGGTTTACCCGCGCTTCAGCCTGCTTTAAGCGCACATATTGGGGGGAGATGGAGGGTGGTGCAGGGTGATGCAGGGTGGTGCAGGGAGGTCCAGGGTGGCGTTGTGGAGGTGCTTTACCCAGGAATGAAGCCTCTTTCCTGGGGTAACATGTTCTGGGTGTTACGACCTCAATATCACTTGGTTTTCAGCCTGTTTAAAGCCCACATATTCGGGGGAGATGAGCAGCAGGAGGGTGCATAGTGTTCCAGGGAGGTGTTGTGCAGGTACTCTACCTTAAGAGAGTCCTAGTTACTCCCGCCTTTTACCCGCGCTTCAGCCTGCTTTAAGCGCACATATTGGGGGGAGATGGAGGGTGGTGCAGGGTGATGCAGGGTGGTGCAGGGAGGTCCAGGGTGGCGTTGTGGAGGTGCTTTACCCAGGAATGAAGCCTCTTTCCTGGGGTAACATGTTCTGGGTGTTACGACCTCAATATCACTTGGTTTTCAGCCTGTTTAAAGCCCACATATTCGGGGGAGATGAGCAGCAGGAGGGTGCATAGTGTTCCAGGGAGGTGTTGTGCAGGTACTCTACCTTAAGAGAGTCCTAGTTACTCCCGCGGTTTACCCGCGCTTCAGCCTGCTTTAAGCGCACATATTGGGGGGAGATGGAGGGTGGTGCAGGGTGATGCAGGGTGGTGCAGGGAGGTCCAGGGTGGCGTTGTGGAGGTGCTTTACCCAGGAATGAAGCCTCTTTCCTGGGGTAACATGTTCTGGGTGTTACGACCTCAATATCACTTGGTTTTCAGCCTGTTTAAAGCCCACATATTCGGGGGAGATGAGCAGCAGGAGGGTGCATAGTGTTCCAGGGAGGTGTTGTGCAGGTACTCTACCTTAAGAGAGTCCTAGTTACTCCCGCGGTTTACCCGCGCTTCAGCCTGCTTTAAGCGCACATATTGGGGGGAGATGGAGGGTGGTGCAGGGTGATGCAGGGTGGTGCAGGGAGGTCCAGGGTGGCGTTGTGGAGGTGCTTTACCCAGGAATGAAGCCTCTTTCCTGGGGTAACATGTTCTGGGTGTTACGACCTCAATATCACTTGGTTTTCAGCCTGTTTAAAGCCCACATATTCGGGGGAGATGAGCAGCAGGAGGGTGCATAGTGTTCCAGGGAGGTGTTGTGCAGGTACTCTACCTTAAGAGAGTCCTAGTTACTCCCGCGGTTTACCCGCGCTTCAGCCTGCTTTAAGCGCACATATTGGGGGGAGATGGAGGGTGGTGCAGGGTGATGCAGGGTGGTGCAGGGAGGTCCAGGGTGGCGTTGTGGAGGTGCTTTACCCAGGAATGAAGCCTCTTTCCTGGGGTAACATGTTCTGGGTGTTACGACCTCAATATCACTTGGTTTTCAGCCTGTTTAAAGCCCACATATTCGGGGGAGATGAGCAGCAGGAGGGTGCATAGTGTTCCAGGGAGGTGTTGTGCAGGTACTCTACCTTAAGAGAGTCCTAGTTACTCCCGCGGTTTACCCGCGCTTCAGCCTGCTTTAAGCGCACATATTGGGGGGAGATGGAGGGTGGTGCAGGGTGATGCAGGGTGGTGCAGGGAGGTCCAGGGTGGCGTTGTGGAGGTGCTTTACCCAGGAATGAAGCCTCTTTCCTGGGGTAACATGTTCTGGGTGTTACGACCTCAATATCACTTGGTTTTCAGCCTGTTTAAAGCCCACATATTCGGGGGAGATGAGCAGCAGGAGGGTGCATAGTGTTCCAGGGAGGTGTTGTGCAGGTACTCTACCTTAAGAGAGTCCTAGTTACTCCCGCGGTTTACCCGCGCTTCAGCCTGCTTTAAGCGCACATATTGGGGGGAGATGGAGGGTGGTGCAGGGTGATGCAGGGTGGTGCAGGGAGGTCCAGGGTGGCGTTGTGGAGGTGCTTTACCCAGGAATGAAGCCTCTTTCCTGGGGTAACATGTTCTGGGTGTTACGACCTCAATATCACTTGGTTTTCAGCCTGTTTAAAGCCCACATATTCGGGGGAGATGAGCAGCAGGAGGGTGCATAGTGTTCCAGGGAGGTGTTGTGCAGGTACTCTACCTTAAGAGAGTCCTAGTTACTCCCGCCTTTTACCCGCGCTTCAGCCTGCTTTAAGCGCACATATTGGGGGGAGATGGAGGGTGGTGCAGGGTGATGCAGGGTGGTGCAGGGAGGTCCAGGGTGGCGTTGTGGAGGTGCTTTACCCAGGAATGAAGCCTCTTTCCTGGGGTAACATGTTCTGGGTGTTACGACCTCAATATCACTTGGTTTTCAGCCTGTTTAAAGCCCACATATTCGGGGGAGATGAGCAGCAGGAGGGTGCATAGTGTTCCAGGGAGGTGTTGTGCAGGTACTCTACCTTAAGAGAGTCCTAGTTACTCCCGCGGTTTACCCGCGCTTCAGCCTGCTTTAAGCGCACATATTGGGGGGAGATGGAGGGTGGTGCAGGGTGATGCAGGGTGGTGCAGGGAGGTCCAGGGTGGCGTTGTGGAGGTGCTTTACCCAGGAATGAAGCCTCTTTCCTGGGGTAACATGTTCTGGGTGTTACGACCTCAATATCACTTGGTTTTCAGCCTGTTTAAAGCCCACATATTCGGGGGAGATGAGCAGCAGGAGGGTGCATAGTGTTCCAGGGAGGTGTTGTGCAGGTACTCTACCTTAAGAGAGTCCTAGTTACTCCCGCGGTTTACCCGCGCTTCAGCCTGCTTTAAGCGCACATATTGGGGGGAGATGGAGGGTGGTGCAGGGTGATGCAGGGTGGTGCAGGGAGGTCCAGGGTGGCGTTGTGGAGGTGCTTTACCCAGGAATGAAGCCTCTTTCCTGGGGTAACATGTTCTGGGTGTTACGACCTCAATATCACTTGGTTTTCAGCCTGTTTAAAGCCCACATATTCGGGGGAGATGAGCAGCAGGAGGGTGCATAGTGTTCCAGGGAGGTGTTGTGCAGGTACTCTACCTTAAGAGAGTCCTAGTTACTCCCGCGGTTTACCCGCGCTTCAGCCTGCTTTAAGCGCACATATTGGGGGGAGATGGAGGGTGGTGCAGGGTGATGCAGGGTGGTGCAGGGAGGTCCAGGGTGGCGTTGTGGAGGTGCTTTACCCAGGAATGAAGCCTCTTTCCTGGGGTAACATGTTCTGGGTGTTACGACCTCAATATCACTTGGTTTTCAGCCTGTTTAAAGCCCACATATTCGGGGGAGATGAGCAGCAGGAGGGTGCATAGTGTTCCAGGGAGGTGTTGTGCAGGTACTCTACCTTAAGAGAGTCCTAGTTACTCCCGCCTTTTACCCGCGCTTCAGCCTGCTTTAAGCGCACATATTGGGGGGAGATGGAGGGTGGTGCAGGGTGATGCAGGGTGGTGCAGGGAGGTCCAGGGTGGCGTTGTGGAGGTGCTTTACCCAGGAATGAAGCCTCTTTCCTGGGGTAACATGTTCTGGGTGTTACGACCTCAATATCACTTGGTTTTCAGCCTGTTTAAAGCCCACATATTCGGGGGAGATGAGCAGCAGGAGGGTGCATAGTGTTCCAGGGAGGTGTTGTGCAGGTACTCTACCTTAAGAGAGTCCTAGTTACTCCCGCGGTTTACCCGCGCTTCAGCCTGCTTTAAGCGCACATATTGGGGGGAGATGGAGGGTGGTGCAGGGTGATGCAGGGTGGTGCAGGGAGGTCCAGGGTGGCGTTGTGGAGGTGCTTTACCCAGGAATGAAGCCTCTTTCCTGGGGTAACATGTTCTGGGTGTTACGACCTCAATATCACTTGGTTTTCAGCCTGTTTAAAGCCCACATATTCGGGGGAGATGAGCAGCAGGAGGGTGCATAGTGTTCCAGGGAGGTGTTGTGCAGGTACTCTACCTTAAGAGAGTCCTAGTTACTCCCGCGGTTTACCCGCGCTTCAGCCTGCTTTAAGCGCACATATTGGGGGGAGATGGAGGGTGGTGCAGGGTGATGCAGGGTGGTGCAGGGAGGTCCAGGGTGGCGTTGTGGAGGTGCTTTACCCAGGAATGAAGCCTCTTTCCTGGGGTAACATGTTCTGGGTGTTACGACCTCAATATCACTTGGTTTTCAGCCTGTTTAAAGCCCACATATTCGGGGGAGATGAGCAGCAGGAGGGTGCATAGTGTTCCAGGGAGGTGTTGTGCAGGTACTCTACCTTAAGAGAGTCCTAGTTACTCCCGCGGTTTACCCGCGCTTCAGCCTGCTTTAAGCGCACATATTGGGGGGAGATGGAGGGTGGTGCAGGGTGATGCAGGGTGGTGCAGGGAGGTCCAGGGTGGCGTTGTGGAGGTGCTTTACCCAGGAATGAAGCCTCTTTCCTGGGGTAACATGTTCTGGGTGTTACGACCTCAATATCACTTGGTTTTCAGCCTGTTTAAAGCCCACATATTCGGGGGAGATGAGCAGCAGGAGGGTGCATAGTGTTCCAGGGAGGTGTTGTGCAGGTACTCTACCTTAAGAGAGTCCTAGTTACTCCCGCGGTTTACCCGCGCTTCAGCCTGCTTTAAGCGCACATATTGGGGGGAGATGGAGGGTGGTGCAGGGTGATGCAGGGTGGTGCAGGGAGGTCCAGGGTGGCGTTGTGGAGGTGCTTTACCCAGGAATGAAGCCTCTTTCCTGGGGTAACATGTTCTGGGTGTTACGACCTCAATATCACTTGGTTTTCAGCCTGTTTAAAGCCCACATATTCGGGGGAGATGAGCAGCAGGAGGGTGCATAGTGTTCCAGGGAGGTGTTGTGCAG
>NW_027635067.1:0-21288 GCF_949748355.1 Melanostigma gelatinosum | reverse complement strand
AAAAAAAAATATTTTTTTAGTTACTTTGGAAAAAAAAATATTTTTTTAGTTACTTTGGAAAAAAAAATATTTTTTTAGTTACTTTGGAAAAAAAAATATTTTTTTAGTTACTTTGGAAAAAAAAATATTTTTTTAGTTACTTTGGAAAAAAAAATATTTTTTTAGTTACTTTGGAAAAAAAAATATTTTTTTAGTTACTTTGGAAAAAAAAATTTTTTTTAGTTACTTTGGAAAAAAAAATATTTTTTTAGTTACTTTGGAAAAAAAAATATTTTTTTAGTTACTTTGGAAAAAAATATTTTTTTTAGTTTCTTTGGAAAAAATAAAAAAATTTTAGTTACTTTGGAAAAAAAAATATTTTTTTAGTTTCTTTGGAAAAAAAAATATTTTTTTAGTTACTTTGGGAAAAAAAATATTTTTTTAGTTACTTTGGAAAAAAAAATATTTTTTTAGTTACTTTGGAAAAAAAAATATTTTTTTAGTTTCTTTGGAAAAAAAAATATTTTTTTAGTTACTTTGGAAAAAAAATATTTTTTTAGTTACTTTGGAAAAAAAAATATTTTTTTAGTTACTTTGGAAAAAAAAATATTTTTTTAGTTACTTTGGAAAAAAAAATATTTTTTTAGTTTCTTTGGAAAAAAAAATATTTTTTTAGTTACTTTGGAAAAAAAAATATTTTTTTAGTTACTTTGGAAAAAAAAATATTTTTTTAGTTACTTTGGAAAAAAAAATATTTTTTTAGTTACTTTGGAAAAAAAAATATTTTTTTAGTTACTTTGGAAAAAAAAATATTTTTTTAGTTACTTTGGAAAAAAAAATATTTTTTTAGTTACTTTGGAAAAAAAAATATTTTTTTAGTTACTTTGGAAAAAAAAATATTTTTTTAGTTACTTTGGAAAAAAAATATTTTTTTAGTTACTTTGGAAAAAAAAATATTTTTTTAGTTATTTTGGAAAAAAAAATATTTTTTTAGTTACTTTGGAAAAAAATATATTTTTTTAGTTACTTTGGAAAAAAAAATATTTTTTTAGTTACTTTGGAAAAAAAAATATTTTTTTAGTTACTTTGGAAAAAAAAATATTTTTTTAGTTTCTTTGGAAAAAAAATATTTTTTTTAGATACTTTGGAAAAAAAAATATTTTTTTAGTTTCTTTGGAAAAAAAAATATTTTTTTAGTTACTTTGGAAAAAAAAATTTTTTTTTAGTTTCTTTGGAAAAAAAAATATTTTTTTAGTTACTTTGGAAAAAAAAATATTTTTTTAGTTACTTTGGAAAAAAAAATATTTTTTTAGTTACTTTGGAAAAAAAAATATTTTTTTAGTTACTTTGGAAAAAAAAATATTTTTTTAGTTACTTTGGAAAAAAAAATATTTTTTTAGTTACTTTGGAAAAAAAAATATTTTTTTAGTTACTTTGGAAAAAAAAATATTTTTTTAGTTACTTTGGAAAAAAAAATATTTTTTTAGTTACTTTGGAAAAAAAAATATTTTTTTAGTTACTTTGGGAAAAAAAATATTTTTTTAGTTACTTTGGAAAAAAAAATATTTTTTTAGTTACTTTGGAAAAAAAAAATTTTTTTTAGTTACTTTGGAAAAATTTTTTTTTTTTTAGTTACTTTGGAAAAAAAAATATTTTTTTAGTTACTTTGGAAAAAAAAAAATTTTTTTAGTTACTTTGGAAAAAAAAATATTTTTTTAGTTACTTTGGAAAAAAAAATATTTTTTTAGTTACTTTGGAAAAAAAAATATTTTTTTAGTTACTTTGGAAAAAAAAATATTTTTTTAGTTACTTTGGAAAAAAAAATATTTTTTTAGTTACTTTGGAAAAAAAAATATTTTTTTAGTTACTTTGGGAAAAAAATATTTTTTTAGTTACTTTGGAAAAAAAAATATTTTTTTAGTTACTTTGGAAAAAAAAATATTTTTTTAGTTACTTTGGAAAAAAAAATATTTTTTTAGTTACTTTGGAAAAAAAAATATTTTTTTAGTTACTTTGGGAAAAAAAAAATTTTTTTAGTTACTTTGGAAAAAAAATTTTTTTTTTAGTTACTTTGGAAAAAAAAATATTTTTTTAGTTTCTTTGGAAAAAAAAATATTTTTTTAGTTACTTTGGAAAAAAAATATTTTTTTTAGTTACTTTGGAAAAAAAATTTTTTTTTTAGTTTCTTTGGAAAAAATAAAAAATTTTTAGTTACTTTGGAAAAAAAAATATTTTTTTAGTTTCTTTGGAAAAAAAAATATTTTTTTAGTTACTTTGGAAAAAAAAATTTTTTTTTAGTTACTTTGGAAAAAAAATATATTTTTTTAGTTACTTTGGGAAAAAAAATATTTTTTTAGTTTCTTTGGAAAAAAAAATATTTTTTTAGTTACTTTGGAAAAAAAAATATTTTTTTAGTTACTTTGGAAAAAAAAATATTTTTTTAGTTACTTTGGAAAAAAAATATTTTTTTAGTTACTTTGGAAAAAAAAATATTTTTTTAGTTATTTTGGAAAAAAAAATATTTTTTTAGTTACTTTGGAAAAAAAAATATTTTTTTAGTTACTTTGGAAAAAAAAATATTTTTTTAGTTACTTTGGAAAAAAAAATATTTTTTTAGTTACTTTGGAAAAAAAAATATTTTTTTAGTTACTTTGGAAAAAAAAATATTTTTTTAGTTACTTTGGAAAAAAAATTTTTTTTTTAGTTACTTTGGAAAAAAAAATATTTTTTTAGTTACTTTGGAAAAAAAAATATTTTTTTAGTTACTTTGGAAAAAAAAAATTTTTTTTAGTTTCTTTGGAAAAAATAAAAAATTTTTAGTTACTTTGGAAAAAAAAATATTTTTTTAGTTTCTTTGGAAAAAAAAATATTTTTTTAGTTACTTTGGAAAAAAAAATATTTTTTTAGTTACTTTGGAAAAAAAAATATTTTTTTAGTTACTTTGGAAAAAAAAATATTTTTTTAGTTTCTTTGGAAAAAAAAATATTTTTTTAGTTACTTTGGAAAAAAAAATATTTTTTTAGTTACTTTGGAAAAAAAAATATTTTTTTAGTTACTTTGGAAAAAAAAATATTTTTTTAGTTTCTTTGGAAAAAAAAATATTTTTTTAGTTACTTTGGAAAAAAAAATATTTTTTTAGTTACTTTGGAAAAAAAAATATTTTTTTAGTTACTTTGGAAAAAAAAATATTTTTTTAGTTACTTTGGAAAAAAAAATATTTTTTTAGTTACTTTGGAAAAAAAAATATTTTTTTAGTTACTTTGGAAAAAAAAAATTTTTTTTAGTTACTTTGGAAAAAAAAATATTTTTTTAGTTACTTTGGAAAAAAAAATATTTTTTTAGTTACTTTGGAAAAAAAAATATTTTTTTAGTTACTTTGGAAAAAAAATATTTTTTTAGTTACTTTGGAAAAAAAAATATTTTTTTAGTTATTTTGGAAAAAAAAATATTTTTTTAGTTACTTTGGAAAAAAATATATTTTTTTAGTTACTTTGGAAAAAAAAATATTTTTTTAGTTACTTTGGAAAAAAAAATATTTTTTTAGTTACTTTGGAAAAAAAAATATTTTTTTAGTTTCTTTGGAAAAAAAATATTTTTTTTAGTTACTTTGGAAAAAAAAATATTTTTTTAGTTTCTTTGGAAAAAAAAATATTTTTTTAGTTACTTTGGAAAAAAAATTTTTTTTTTAGTTTCTTTGGAAAAAAAAATATTTTTTTAGTTACTTTGGAAAAAAAAATATTTTTTTAGTTACTTTGGAAAAAAAAATATTTTTTTAGTTACTTTGGAAAAAAAAATATTTTTTTAGTTACTTTGGAAAAAAAAATATTTTTTTAGTTACTTTGGAAAAAAAAATATTTTTTTAGTTACTTTGGAAAAAAAAATATTTTTTTAGTTACTTTGGAAAAAAAAATATTTTTTTAGTTACTTTGGAAAAAAAAATATTTTTTTAGTTACTTTGGAAAAAAAAATATTTTTTTAGTTACTTTGGAAAAAAAAATATTTTTTTAGTTACTTTGGAAAAAAAAATATTTTTTTAGTTACTTTGGAAAAAAAAATATTTTTTTAGTTACTTTGGGAAAAAAAATATTTTTTTAGTTACTTTGGAAAAAAAAATATTTTTTTAGTTACTTTGGAAAAAAAATATTTTTTTAGTTACTTTGGAAAAAAAAATATTTTTTTAGTTATTTTGGAAAAAAAAATATTTTTTTAGTTACTTTGGAAAAAAATATATTTTTTTAGTTACTTTGGAAAAAAAAATATTTTTTTAGTTACTTTGGAAAAAAAAATATTTTTTTAGTTACTTTGGAAAAAAAAATATTTTTTTAGTTTCTTTGGAAAAAAAATATTTTTTTTAGTTACTTTGGAAAAAAAAATATTTTTTTAGTTTCTTTGGAAAAAAAAATATTTTTTTAGTTACTTTGGAAAAAAAAATATTTTTTTAGTTACTTTGGAAAAAAAAATATTTTTTTAGTTACTTTGGAAAAAAAAAATATTTTTTAGTTTCTTTGGAAAAAAAAATATTTTTTTAGTTACTTTGGAAAAAAAAATATTTTTTTAGTTACTTTGGAAAAAAAAATATTTTTTTAGTTACTTTGGAAAAAAAAATATTTTTTTAGTTACTTTGGAAAAAAAAATATTTTTTTAGTTACTTTGGAAAAAAAAATATTTTTTTCGTTACTTTGGAAAAAAAAATATTTTTTTAGTTACTTTGGGAAAAAAAATAATTTTTTAGTTACTTTGGAAAAAAAAAATTTTTTTTAGTTACTTTGGAAAAAAAAATATTTTTTTAGTTTCTTTGGAAAAAAAAATATTTTTTTAGTTACTTTGGAAAAAAAATATTTTTTTTAGTTACTTTGGAAAAAAAAATATTTTTTTAGTTTCTTTGGAAAAAAAAATATTTTTTTAGTTACTTTGGAAAAAAAAATATTTTTTTAGTTTCTTTGGAAAAAAAAATATTTTTTTAGTTACTTTGGAAAAAAAAATATTTTTTTAGTTACTTTGGAAAAAAAAATATTTTTTTAGTTACTTTGGAAAAAAAAATATTTTTTTAGTTTCTTTGGAAAAAAAATATTTTTTTTAGTTACTTTGGAAAAAAAAATATTTTTTTAGTTTCTTTGGAAAAAAAATATTTTTTTTAGTTACTTTGGAAAAAAAAATATTTTTTTAGTTACTTTGGAAAAAAAAATATTTTTTTAGTTACTTTGGAAAAAAAAATATTTTTTTAGTTACTTTGGAAAAAAAAATATTTTTTTAGTTACTTTGGAAAAAAAAATATTTTTTTAGTTACTTTGGAAAAAAAATATTTTTTTAGTTACTTTGGAAAAAAAAAATATTTTTTTAGTTACTTTGGAAAAAAAAATATTTTTTTAGTTACTTTGGAAAAAAAAATATTTTTTTAGTTACTTTGGAAAAAAAAATATTTTTTTAGTTACTTTGGAAAAAAAAATATTTTTTTAGTTACTTTGGAAAAAAAAAATATTTTTTTAGTTACTTTGGAAAAAAAAATATTTTTTTAGTTACTTTGGAATAAAATATATTTTTTTAGTTACTTTGGAAAAAAAAATATTTTTTTAGTTACTTTGGAAAAAAAAATATTTTTTTAGTTACTTTGGAATAAAATATATTTTTTTAGTTACTTTGGAAAAAAAAATATTTTTTTAGTTTCTTTGGAAAAAAAATATATTTTTTAGTTACTTTGGAAAAAAAAATATTTTTTTAGTTTCTTTGGAAAAAAAAATATTTTTTTAGTTACTTTGGAAAAAAAAAAAATTTTTTAGTTACTTTGGAAAAAAAAAATTTTTTTAGTTACTTTGGAAAAAAAAAATTTTTTTTAGTTACTTTGGAAAAAAAAATATTTTTTTAGTTACTTTGGAAAAAAAATATTTTTTTAGTTACTTTGGAAAAAAAAATATTTTTTTAGTTACTTTGGAAAAAAAAATATTTTTTTAGTTACTTTGGAATAAAATATATTTTTTTAGTTACTTTGGAAAAAAAAATATTTTTTTAGTTTCTTTGGAAAAAAAAATATTTTTTAGTTACTTTGGAAAAAAAAATATTTTTTTAGTTTCTTTGGGAAAAAAAATATTTTTTTAGTTACTTTGGAAAAAAAAAATTTTTTTTAGTTACTTTGGAAAAAAAAAAAATTTTTTAGTTACTTTGGAAAAAAATATATTTTTTTAGTTTCTTTGGAAAAAAAAATATTTTTTTAGTTACTTTGGAAAAAAAATTTTTTTTTTAGTTACTTTGGAAAAAAAAATATTTTTTTAGTTACTTTGGAAAAAAAATAATTTTTTAGTTACTTTGGAAAAAAAAATATTTTTTTAGTTACTTTGGAAAAAAAAATATTTTTTTAGTTACTTTGGAAAAAAAAATATTCTTTTAGTTTCTTTGGAAAAAAAAATATTTTTTTAGTTACTTTGGAAAAAAAAATATTTTTTTAGTTACTTTGGAAAAAAAAATATTTTTTTAGTTACTTTGGAAAAAAAAATATTTTTTTAGTTTCTTTGGAAAAAAAATTATTTTTTTAGTTACTTTGGAAAAAAAAATATTTTTTTAGTTACTTTGGAAAAAAAAATGTTTTTTTAGTTACTTTGTAAAAAAAAATATTTTTTTAGTTACTTTGGAAAAAAAAATATTTTTTTAGTTACTTTGGAAAAAAAAAATTTTTTTTAGTTACTTTGGAAAAAAAAAGTATTTTTTTAGTTACTTTGGAAAAAAAAAATTTTTTTTAGTTACTTTGGAAAAAAAAAAAAAAATTTAATTACTTTGGAAAAAAAAAATTTTTTTAGTTACTTTGGAAAAAAAAAAATTTTTTTTAGTTACTTTGGAAAAAAAAAATAATTTTTAGTTACTTTGGAAAAAAAAATATTTTTTTAGTTACTTTGGAAAAAAAAAATTTTTTTAGTTACTTTGGAAAAAAAAAATTTTTTTTAGTTACTTTGGAAAAAAAAATTGTTTTAGTTACTTCGGAAAAAAAATATTTTTTTAGTTACTTTGGGAAAAAAAATATTTTTTTAGTTACTTTGGAAAAAAAATATTTTTTTAGTTACTTTGGAAAAAAAAATATTTTTTTAGTTACTTTGGAAAAAAAATATTTTTTTAGTTACTTTGGAAAAAAATATATTTTTTTAGTTACTTTGGAAAAAAAAAAAAAATTTTTAGTTACTTTGGAAAAAAAAAAATTTTTTTAGTTACTTTGGAAAAAAAAATTTTTTTTTTAGTTTCTTTGGAAAAAAAATAAATTTTTTAGTTACTTTGGAAAAAAAAATATTTTTTTAGTTTCTTTGGAAAAAAAAATATTTTTTTAGTTACTTTGGAAAAAAAAATATTTTTTTAGTTACTTTGGAAAAAAAAATATTTTTTTAGTTACTTTGGAAAAAAAAATATTTTTTTAGTTACTTTGGAATAAAATATATTTTTTTAGTTTCTTTGGAAAAAAAAATATTTTTTTAGTTACTTTGGAAAAATTTTTTTTTTTTTAGTTACTTTGGAAAAAAAAATATTTTTTTAGTTACTTTGGAAAAAAAATAATTTTTTAGTTACTTTGGAAAAAAAAATATTTTTTTAGTTACTTTGGAAAAAAAAAAAATTTTTTAGTTACTTTGGAAAAAAAAATATTTTTTTAGTTTCTTTGGAAAAAAAAATATTTTTTTAGTTACTTTGGAAAAAAAAATATTTTTTTAGTTACTTTGGAAAAAAAAAAAATTTTTAGTTACTTTGGAAAAAAAAATATTTTTTTAGTTACTTTGGAAAAAAAAAAATTTTTTAGTTACTTTGGAAAAAAAAATTTTTTTTTAGTTACTTTGGAAAAAAAAAATTGTTTTAGTTACTTCGGAAAAAAAATATTTTTTTAGTTACTTTGGAAAAAAAAATATTTTTTTAGTTACTTTGGAAAAAAAATATTTTTTTAGTTACTTTGGAAAAAAAAATATTTTTTTAGTTACTTTGGAAAAAAAAATATTTTTTTAGTTACTTTGGAAAAAAAAATATTTTTTTAGTTACTTTGGAAAAAAAAAATTTTTTTAGTTACTTTGGAAAAAAAAATATTTTTTTAGTTACTTTGGAAAAAAAAATATTTTTTTAGTTTCTTTGGAAAAAAAAATTTTTTTTAGTTACTTTGGAAAAAAAAAAAAAAATTTTAGTTACTTTGGAAAAAAAAAATTTTTTTTAGTTACTTTGGAAAAAAAAATTTTTTTTTTAGTTTCTTTGGAAAAAAAAAAATTTTTTAGTTACTTTGGGAAAAAAAATTTTTTTTTTAGTTTCTTTGGAAAAAAAAATATATTTTTAGTTACTTTGGAAAAAAAAATATTTTTTTAGTTACTTTGGAAAAAAAAAATATTTTTTTAGTTACTTTGGAAAAAAAAATATTTTTTTAGTTACTTTGGAATAAAATATATTTTTTTAGTTACTTTGGAAAAAAAAATATTTTTTTAGTTACTTTGGAAAAAAAAATATTTTTTTAGTTACTTTGGAATAAAATATATTTTTTTAGTTACTTTGGAAAAAAAAATATTTTTTTAGTTTCTTTGGAAAAAAAATATATTTTTTAGTTACTTTGGAAAAAAAAATATTTTTTTAGTTTCTTTGGAAAAAAAAAAATTTTTTTAGTTACTTTGGAAAAAAAAATATTTTTTTAGTTACTTTGGAAAAAAAAAATTTTTTTTAGTTACTTTGGAAAAAAATATATTTTTTTAGTTTCTTTGGAAAAAATAAAAAATTTTTAGTTACTTTGGAAAAAAAAATATTTTTTTAGTTTCTTTGGAAAAAAAAATATTTTTTTAGTTACTTTGGAAAAAAAATTTTTTTTTTAGTTACTTTGGAAAAAAAAATATTTTTTTAGTTACTTTGGGAAAAAAAATATTTTTTTAGTTTCTTTGGAAAAAAAAATATTTTTTTAGTTACTTTGGAAAAAAAAATATTTTTTTAGTTACTTTGGAAAAAAAAATATTTTTTTAGTTACTTTGGAAAAAAAATATTTTTTTAGTTACTTTGGAAAAAAAAATATTTTTTTAGTTATTTTGGAAAAAAAAATATTTTTTTAGTTACTTTGGAAAAAAAAATATTTTTTTAGTTACTTTGGAAAAAAAAATATTTTTTTAGTTACTTTGGAAAAAAAAATATTTTTTTAGTTACTTTGGAAAAAAAAATATTTTTTTAGTTACTTTGGAAAAAAAAATATTTTTTTAGTTACTTTGGAAAAAAAAATATTTTTTTAGTTACTTTGGAAAAAAAAATATTTTTTTAGTTACTTTGGAAAAAAAATTTTTTTTTTAGTTACTTTGGAAAAAAAAATATTTTTTTAGTTACTTTGGAAAAAAAAATATTTTTTTAGTTACTTTGGAAAAAAAAATTTTTTTTTAGTTTCTTTGGAAAAAATAAAAAAAATTTAGTTACTTTGGAAAAAAAAATATTTTTTTAGTTTCTTTGGAAAAAAAAATATTTTTTTAGTTACTTTGGAAAAAAAAATATTTTTTTAGTTACTTTGGAAAAAAAAATATTTTTTTAGTTACTTTGGAAAAAAAAATATTTTTTTAGTTTCTTTGGAAAAAAAAATATTTTTTTAGTTACTTTGGAAAAAAAAATATTTTTTTAGTTTTTGGAAAAAAAAATATTTTTTTAGTTACTTTGGAAAAAAAAATATTTTTTTAGTTTCTTTGGAAAAAAAAATATTTTTTTAGTTACTTTGGAAAAAAAAATATTTTTTTAGTTACTTTGGAAAAAAAAATATTTTTTTAGTTACTTTGGAAAAAAAAATATTTTTTTAGTTACTTTGGAAAAAAAAATATTTTTTTAGTTACTTTGGAAAAAAAAATATTTTTTAGTTACTTTGGAAAAAAATATATTTTTTTAGTTACTTTGGAAAAAAAAATATTTTTTTAGTTACTTTGGAAAAAAAAATATTTTTTTAGTTACTTTGGAAAAAAAATATTTTTTTAGTTACTTTGGAAAAAAAAATATTTTTTTAGTTATTTTGGAAAAAAAAATATTTTTTTAGTTACTTTGGAAAAAAATATATTTTTTTAGTTACTTTGGAAAAAAAAATATTTTTTTAGTTACTTTGGAAAAAAAAATATTTTTTTAGTTACTTTGGAAAAAAAAATATTTTTTTAGTTTCTTTGGAAAAAAAATATTTTTTTTAGTTACTTTGGAAAAAAAAATATTTTTTTAGTTTCTTTGGAAAAAAAAAAATTTTTTTAGTTACTTTGGAAAAAAAAATATTTTTTTAGTTACTTTGGAAAAAAAAAATTTTTTTTAGTTACTTTGGAAAAAAATATATTTTTTTAGTTTCTTTGGAAAAAATAAAAAATTTTTAGTTACTTTGGAAAAAAAAATATTTTTTTAGTTTCTTTGGAAAAAAAAATATTTTTTTAGTTACTTTGGAAAAAAAATTTTTTTTTTAGTTACTTTGGAAAAAAAAATATTTTTTTAGTTACTTTGGGAAAAAAAATATTTTTTTAGTTTCTTTGGAAAAAAAAATATTTTTTTAGTTACTTTGGAAAAAAAAATATTTTTTTAGTTACTTTGGAAAAAAAAATATTTTTTTAGTTACTTTGGAAAAAAAATATTTTTTTAGTTACTTTGGAAAAAAAAATATTTTTTTAGTTATTTTGGAAAAAAAAATATTTTTTTAGTTACTTTGGAAAAAAAAATATTTTTTTAGTTACTTTGGAAAAAAAAATATTTTTTTAGTTACTTTGGAAAAAAAAATATTTTTTTAGTTACTTTGGAAAAAAAAATATTTTTTTAGTTACTTTGGAAAAAAAAATATTTTTTTAGTTACTTTGGAAAAAAAAATATTTTTTTAGTTACTTTGGAAAAAAAAATATTTTTTTAGTTACTTTGGAAAAAAAAATTTTTTTTTAGTTACTTTGGAAAAAAAAATATTTTTTTAGTTACTTTGGAAAAAAAAATATTTTTTTAGTTACTTTGGAAAAAAAAATTTTTTTTTAGTTTCTTTGGAAAAAATAAAAAAAATTTAGTTACTTTGGAAAAAAAAATATTTTTTTAGTTTCTTTGGAAAAAAAAATATTTTTTTAGTTACTTTGGAAAAAAAAATATTTTTTTAGTTACTTTGGAAAAAAAAATATTTTTTTAGTTACTTTGGGAAAAAAAATATTTTTTTAGTTTCTTTGGAAAAAAAAATATTTTTTTAGTTACTTTGGAAAAAAAAATATTTTTTTAGTTTTTGGAAAAAAAAATATTTTTTTAGTTACTTTGGAAAAAAAAATATTTTTTTAGTTTCTTTGGAAAAAAAAATATTTTTTTAGTTACTTTGGAAAAAAAAATATTTTTTTAGTTACTTTGGAAAAAAAAATATTTTTTTAGTTACTTTGGAAAAAAAAATATTTTTTTAGTTACTTTGGAAAAAAAAATATTTTTTTAGTTACTTTGGAAAAAAAAATATTTTTTTAGTTACTTTGGAAAAAAATATATTTTTTTAGTTACTTTGGAAAAAAAAATATTTTTTTAGTTACTTTGGAAAAAAAAATATTTTTTTAGTTACTTTGGAAAAAAAATATTTTTTTAGTTACTTTGGAAAAAAAAATATTTTTTTAGTTATTTTGGAAAAAAAAATATTTTTTTAGTTACTTTGGAAAAAAATATATTTTTTTAGTTACTTTGGAAAAAAAAATATTTTTTTAGTTACTTTGGAAAAAAAAATATTTTTTTAGTTACTTTGGAAAAAAAAATATTTTTTTAGTTTCTTTGGAAAAAAAATATTTTTTTTAGTTACTTTGGAAAAAAAAATATTTTTTTAGTTTCTTTGGAAAAAAAAATATTTTTTTAGTTACTTTGGAAAAAAAATTTTTTTTTTAGTTTCTTTGGAAAAAAAAATATTTTTTTAGTTTCTTTGGAAAAAAAATATATTTTTTAGTTACTTTGGAAAAAAAAATATTTTTTTAGTTACTTTGGAAAAAAAAATATTTTTTTAGTTACTTTGGAAAAAAAAAAAATTTTTTAGTTACTTTGGAAAAAAAAAAATTTTTTAGTTACTTTGGAAAAAAAAAATTTTTTTTAGTTACTTTGGAAAAAAAAATATTTTTTTAGTTACTTTGGAAAAAAAATATTTTTTTAGTTACTTTGGAAAAAAAAATATTTTTTTAGTTACTTTGGAAAAAAAAATATTTTTTTAGTTACTTTGGAATAAAATATATTTTTTTAGTTACTTTGGAAAAAAAAATATTTTTTTAGTTTCTTTGGAAAAAAAAATATTTTTTAGTTACTTTGGAAAAAAAAATATTTTTTTAGTTTCTTTGGAAAAAAAAATATTTTTTTAGTTACTTTGGAAAAAAAAAATTTTTTTTAGTTACTTTGGAAAAAAAAAATTTTTTTTAGTTACTTTGGAAAAAAATATATTTTTTTAGTTTCTTTGGAAAAAAAAATATTTTTTTAGTTACTTTGGAAAAAAAATTTTTTTTTTAGTTACTTTGGAAAAAAAAATATTTTTTTAGTTACTTTGGAAAAAAAATAATTTTTTAGTTACTTTGGAAAAAAAAATATTTTTTTAGTTACTTTGGAAAAAAAAATATTTTTTTAGTTACTTTGGAAAAAAAAATATTTTTTTAGTTTCTTTGGAAAAAAAAATATTTTTTTAGTTACTTTGGAAAAAAAAATATTTTTTTAGTTACTTTGGAAAAAAAAATATTTTTTTAGTTACTTTGGAAAAAAAAATATTTTTTTAGTTTCTTTGGAAAAAAAATTATTTTTTTAGTTACTTTGGAAAAAAAAATATTTTTTTAGTTACTTTGGAAAAAAAAATATTTTTTTAGTTACTTTGTAAAAAAAAATATTTTTTTAGTTACTTTGGAAAAAAAAATATTTTTTTAGTTACTTTGGAAAAAAAAAAAATTTTTTAGTTACTTTGGAAAAAAAAAGTATTTTTTTAGTTACTTTGGAAAAAAAAAATTTTTTTTAGTTACTTTGGAAAAAAAAAAAAAAATTTAATTACTTTGGAAAAAAAAATTTTTTTTAGTTACTTTGGAAAAAAAAAATTTTTTTTTAGTTACTTTGGAAAAAAAAAAAAATTTTTAGTTACTTTGGAAAAAAAAATATTTTTTTAGTTACTTTGGAAAAAAAAAATTTTTTTAGTTACTTTGGAAAAAAAAAATTTTTTTTAGTTACTTTGGAAAAAAAAATTGTTTTAGTTACTTCGGAAAAAAAATATTTTTTTAGTTACTTTGGGAAAAAAAATATTTTTTTAGTTACTTTGGAAAAAAAATATTTTTTTAGTTACTTTGGAAAAAAAAATATTTTTTTAGTTACTTTGGAAAAAAAATATTTTTTTAGTTACTTTGGAAAAAAATATATTTTTTTAGTTACTTTGGAAAAAAAAAAAAAAATTTTAGTTACTTTGGAAAAAAAAAATTTTTTTTAGTTACTTTGGAAAAAAAATTTTTTTTTTTAGTTTCTTTGGAAAAAAAATAAATTTTTTAGTTACTTTGGAAAAAAAAATATTTTTTTAGTTTCTTTGGAAAAAAAAATATTTTTTTAGTTACTTTGGAAAAAAAAATATTTTTTTAGTTACTTTGGAAAAAAAAATATTTTTTTAGTTACTTTGGAAAAAAAAATATTTTTTTAGTTACTTTGGAATAAAATATATTTTTTTAGTTTCTTTGGAAAAAAAAATATTTTTTTAGTTACTTTGGAAAATTTTTTTTTTTTTTAGTTACTTTGGAAAAAAAAATATTTTTTTAGTTACTTTGGAAAAAAAATAATTTTTTAGTTACTTTGGAAAAAAAAATATTTTTTTAGTTACTTTGGAAAAAAAAAATTTTTTTTAGTTACTTTGGAAAAAAAAATATTTTTTTAGTTTCTTTGGAAAAAAAAATATTTTTTTAGTTACTTTGGAAAAAAAAATATTTTTTTAGTTACTTTGGAAAAAAAAAAATTTTTTAGTTACTTTGGAAAAAAAAATATTTTTTTAGTTACTTTGGAAAAAAAAAATTTTTTTAGTTACTTTGGAAAAAAAAATTTTTTTTTAGTTACTTTGGAAAAAAAAAATTGTTTTAGTTACTTCGGAAAAAAAATATTTTTTTAGTTACTTTGGAAAAAAAAAATTGTTTTAGTTACTTCGGAAAAAAAATATTTTTTTAGTTACTTTGGAAAAAAAAATATTTTTTTAGTTACTTTGGAAAAAAAATATTTTTTTAGTTACTTTGGAAAAAAAAATATTTTTTTAGTTACTTTGGAAAAAAAAATATTTTTTTAGTTACTTTGGAAAAAAAAATATTTTTTTAGTTACTTTGGAAAAAAAAAAATTTTTTAGTTACTTTGGAAAAAAAAATATTTTTTTAGTTACTTTGGAAAAAAAAATATTTTTTTAGTTTCTTTGGAAAAAAAAATTTTTTTTAGTTACTTTGGAAAAAAAAAAAAAAATTTTAGTTACTTTGGAAAAAAAAAATTTTTTTTAGTTACTTTGGAAAAAAAAATTTTTTTTTAGTTTCTTTGGAAAAAAAAAAATTTTTTAGTTACTTTGGGAAAAAAAATTTTTTTTTTAGTTTCTTTGGAAAAAAAAATATTTTTTTAGTTACTTTGGAAAAAAAAATATTTTTTTAGTTACTTTGGAAAAAAAAAATATTTTTTTAGTTACTTTGGAAAAAAAAATATTTTTTTAGTTACTTTGGAATAAAATATATTTTTTTAGTTACTTTGGAAAAAAAAATATTTTTTTAGTTACTTTGGAAAAAAAAATATTTTTTTAGTTACTTTGGAATAAAATATATTTTTTTAGTTACTTTGGAAAAAAAAATATTTTTTTAGTTTCTTTGGAAAAAAAATATATTTTTTAGTTACTTTGGAAAAAAAAATATTTTTTTAGTTTCTTTGGAAAAAAAAAAATTTTTTTAGTTACTTTGGAAAAAAAAATATTTTTTTAGTTACTTTGGAAAAAAAAAATTTTTTTTAGTTACTTTGGAAAAAAATATATTTTTTTAGTTTCTTTGGAAAAAATAAAAAATTTTTAGTTACTTTGGAAAAAAAAATATTTTTTTAGTTTCTTTGGAAAAAAAAATATTTTTTTAGTTACTTTGGAAAAAAAATTTTTTTTTTAGTTACTTTGGAAAAAAAAATATTTTTTTAGTTACTTTGGGAAAAAAAATATTTTTTTAGTTTCTTTGGGAAAAAAAATATTTTTTTAGTTACTTTGGAAAAAAAAATATTTTTTTAGTTACTTTGGAAAAAAAAATATTTTTTTAGTTACTTTGGAAAAAAAATATTTTTTTAGTTACTTTGGAAAAAAAAATATTTTTTTAGTTATTTTGGAAAAAAAAATATTTTTTTAGTTACTTTGGAAAAAAAAATATTTTTTTAGTTACTTTGGAAAAAAAAATATTTTTTTAGTTACTTTGGAAAAAAAAATATTTTTTTAGTTACTTTGGAAAAAAAAATATTTTTTAGTTACTTTGGAAAAAAAAATATTTTTTTAGTTACTTTGGAAAAAAAAATATTTTTTTAGTTACTTTGGAAAAAAAAATATTTTTTTAGTTACTTTGGAAAAAAAAATTTTTTTTTAGTTACTTTGGAAAAAAAAATATTTTTTTAGTTACTTTGGAAAAAAAAATATTTTTTTAGTTACTTTGGAAAAAAAAATTTTTTTTTAGTTTCTTTGGAAAAAATAAAAAAATTTTAGTTACTTTGGAAAAAAAAATATTTTTTTAGTTTCTTTGGAAAAAAAAATATTTTTTTAGTTACTTTGGAAAAAAAAATATTTTTTTAGTTACTTTGGAAAAAAAAATATTTTTTTAGTTACTTTGGAAAAAAAAATATTTTTTTAGTTTCTTTGGAAAAAAAAATATTTTTTTAGTTACTTTGGAAAAAAAAATATTTTTTTAGTTTTTGGAAAAAAAAATATTTTTTTAGTTACTTTGGAAAAAAAAATATTTTTTTAGTTTCTTTGGAAAAAAAAATATTTTTTTAGTTACTTTGGAAAAAAAAATATTTTTTTAGTTACTTTGGAAAAAAAAATATTTTTTTAGTTACTTTGGAAAAAAAAATATTTTTTTAGTTACTTTGGAAAAAAAAATATTTTTTTAGTTACTTTGGAAAAAAAAATATTTTTTTAGTTACTTTGGAAAAAAATATATTTTTTTAGTTACTTTGGAAAAAAAAATATTTTTTTAGTTACTTTGGAAAAAAAAATATTTTTTTAGTTACTTTGGAAAAAAAATATTTTTTTAGTTACTTTGGAAAAAAAAATATTTTTTTAGTTATTTTGGAAAAAAAAATATTTTTTTAGTTACTTTGGAAAAAAATATATTTTTTTAGTTACTTTGGAAAAAAAAATATTTTTTTAGTTACTTTGGAAAAAAAAATATTTTTTTAGTTACTTTGGAAAAAAAAATATTTTTTTAGTTTCTTTGGAAAAAAAATATTTTTTTTAGTTACTTTGGAAAAAAAAATATTTTTTTAGTTTCTTTGGAAAAAAAAATATTTTTTTAGTTACTTTGGAAAAAAAAATTTTTTTTTAGTTTCTTTGGAAAAAAAAATATTTTTTTAGTTACTTTGGAAAAAAAAATATTTTTTTAGTTACTTTGGAAAAAAAAATATTTTTTTAGTTACTTTGGAAAAAAAAATATTTTTTTAGTTACTTTGGAAAAAAAAATATTTTTTTAGTTACTTTGGAAAAAAAAATATTTTTTTAGTTACTTTGGAAAAAAAAATATTTTTTTAGTTACTTTGGAAAAAAAAATATTTTTTTAGTTACTTTGGAAAAAAAAATATTTTTTTAGTTACTTTGGAAAAAAAAATATTTTTTTAGTTACTTTGGAAAAAAAAATATTTTTTTAGTTACTTTGGAAAAAAAAATATTTTTTTAGTTACTTTGGAAAAAAAAATATTTTTTTAGTTACTTTGGGAAAAAAAATATTTTTTTAGTTACTTTGGAAAAAAAAATATTTTTTTAGTTACTTTGGAAAAAAAATATTTTTTTAGTTACTTTGGAAAAAAAAATATTTTTTTAGTTATTTTGGAAAAAAAAATATTTTTTTAGTTACTTTGGAAAAAAATATATTTTTTTAGTTACTTTGGAAAAAAAAATATTTTTTTAGTTACTTTGGAAAAAAAAATATTTTTTTAGTTACTTTGGAAAAAAAAATATTTTTTTAGTTTCTTTGGAAAAAAAATATATTTTTTAGTTACTTTGGAAAAAAAAATATTTTTTTAGTTTCTTTGGAAAAAAAAATATTTTTTTAGTTACTTTGGAAAAAAAAATATTTTTTTAGTTACTTTGGAAAAAAAAATATTTTTTTAGTTACTTTGGAAAAAAAAAATATTTTTTAGTTTCTTTGGAAAAAAAAATATTTTTTTAGTTACTTTGGAAAAAAAAATATTTTTTTAGTTACTTTGGAAAAAAAAATATTTTTTTAGTTACTTTGGAAAAAAAAATATTTTTTTAGTTACTTTGGAAAAAAAAATATTTTTTTAGTTACTTTGGAAAAAAAAATATTTTTTTAGTTACTTTGGAAAAAAAAATATTTTTTTCGTTACTTTGGAAAAAAAAATATTTTTTTAGTTACTTTGGGAAAAAAAATAATTTTTTAGTTACTTTGGAAAAAAAAAATTTTTTTTAGTTACTTTGGAAAAAAAAATATTTTTTTAGTTTCTTTGGAAAAAAAAATATTTTTTTAGTTACTTTGGAAAAAAAATATTTTTTTTAGTTACTTTGGAAAAAAAAATATTTTTTTAGTTTCTTTGGAAAAAAAAATATTTTTTTAGTTACTTTGGAAAAAAAAATATTTTTTTAGTTTCTTTGGAAAAAAAAATATTTTTTTAGTTACTTTGGAAAAAAAAATATTTTTTTAGTTACTTTGGAAAAAAAAATATTTTTTTAGTTACTTTGGAAAAAAAAATATTTTTTTAGTTTCTTTGGAAAAAAAATATTTTTTTTAGTTACTTTGGAAAAAAAAATATTTTTTTAGTTTCTTTGGAAAAAAAATTTTTTTTTTAGTTACTTTGGAAAAAAAAATATTTTTTTAGTTACTTTGGAAAAAAAAATATTTTTTTAGTTACTTTGGAAAAAAAAATATTTTTTTAGTTTCTTTGGAAAAAAAAATATTTTTTTAGTTACTTTGGAAAAAAAAATATTTTTTTAGTTACTTTGGAAAAAAAAATATTTTTTTAGTTACTTTGGAAAAAAAAATATTTTTTTAGTTACTTTGGAAAAAAAAATATTTTTTTAGTTACTTTGGAAAAAAAAATATTTTTTTAGTTACTTTGGAAAAAAAAATATTTTTTTAGTTACTTTGGAAAAAAAAATATTTTTTTAGTTTCTTTGGAAAAAAAAATATTTTTTTTAGTTACTTTGGAAAAAAAAATATTTTTTTAGTTTCTTTGGAAAAAAAAATATTTTTTTAGTTACTTTGGAAAAAAAAATTTTTTTTTAGTTACTTTGGAAAAAAAAATATTTTTTTAGTTACTTTGGAAAAAAAAATATTTTTTTAGTTACTTTGGAAAAAAAAATATTTTTTTAGTTACTTTGGAAAAAAAAATATTTTTTTAGTTACTTTGGAAAAAAAATATTTTTTTAGTTACTTTGGAAAAAAAAATATTTTTTTAGTTATTTTGGAAAAAAAAATATTTTTTTAGTTACTTTGGAAAAAAATATATTTTTTTAGTTACTTTGGAAAAAAAAATATTTTTTTAGTTACTTTGGAAAAAAAAATATTTTTTTAGTTACTTTGGAAAAAAAAATATTTTTTTAGTTTCTTTGGAAAAAAAATATTTTTTTTAGATACTTTGGAAAAAAAAATATTTTTTTAGTTTCTTTGGAAAAAAAAATATTTTTTTAGTTACTTTGGAAAAAAAATTTTTTTTTTAGTTTCTTTGGAAAAAAAAATATTTTTTTAGTTACTTTGGAAAAAAAAATATTTTTTTAGTTACTTTGGAAAAAAAAATATTTTTTTAGTTACTTTGGAAAAAAAAATATTTTTTTAGTTACTTTGGAAAAAAAAATATTTTTTTAGTTACTTTGGAAAAAAAAATATTTTTTTAGTTACTTTGGAAAAAAAAATATTTTTTTAGTTACTTTGGAAAAAAAAATATTTTTTTAGTTACTTTGGAAAAAAAAATATTTTTTTAGTTACTTTGGAAAAAAAAATATTTTTTTAGTTACTTTGGGAAAAAAAATATTTTTTTAGTTACTTTGGAAAAAAAAATATTTTTTTAGTTACTTTGGAAAAAAAAAATTTTTTTTAGTTACTTTGGAAAAAAAATTTTTTTTTTAGTTACTTTGGAAAAAAAAATATTTTTTTAGTTACTTTGGAAAAAAAAAATTTTTTTTAGTTACTTTGGAAAAAAAAATATTTTTTTAGTTACTTTGGAAAAAAAAATATTTTTTTAGTTACTTTGGAAAAAAAAATATTTTTTTAGTTACTTTGGAAAAAAAAATATTTTTTTAGTTACTTTGGAAAAAAAAATATTTTTTTAGTTACTTTGGAAAAAAAAATATTTTTTTAGTTACTTTGGGAAAAAAATATTTTTTTAGTTACTTTGGAAAAAAAAATATTTTTTTAGTTACTTTGGAAAAAAAAATATTTTTTTAGTTACTTTGGAAAAAAAAATATTTTTTTAGTTACTTTGGAAAAAAAAATATTTTTTTAGTTACTTTGGGAAAAAAAAAAATTTTTTAGTTACTTTGGAAAAAAAAATTTTTTTTTAGTTACTTTGGAAAAAAAAAAATTTTTTAGTTTCTTTGGAAAAAAAAATATTTTTTTAGTTACTTTGGAAAAAAAATATTTTTTTTAGTTACTTTGGAAAAAAAATTTTTTTTTTAGTTTCTTTGGAAAAAATAAAAAAATTTTAGTTACTTTGGAAAAAAAAATATTTTTTTAGTTTCTTTGGAAAAAAAAATATTTTTTTAGTTACTTTGGAAAAAAAAAAATTTTTTTAGTTACTTTGGAAAAAAAAATATTTTTTTAGTTACTTTGGGAAAAAAAATATTTTTTTAGTTTCTTTGGAAAAAAAAATATTTTTTTAGTTACTTTGGAAAAAAAAATATTTTTTTAGTTACTTTGGAAAAAAAAATATTTTTTTAGTTACTTTGGAAAAAAAATATTTTTTTAGTTACTTTGGAAAAAAAAATATTTTTTTAGTTATTTTGGAAAAAAAAATATTTTTTTAGTTACTTTGGAAAAAAAAATATTTTTTTAGTTACTTTGGAAAAAAAAATATTTTTTTAGTTACTTTGGAAAAAAAAATATTTTTTTAGTTACTTTGGAAAAAAAAATATTTTTTTAGTTACTTTGGAAAAAAAAATATTTTTTTAGTTACTTTGGAAAAAAAAATATTTTTTTAGTTACTTTGGAAAAAAAAATATTTTTTTAGTTACTTTGGAAAAAAAAATTTTTTTTTAGTTACTTTGGAAAAAAAAATATTTTTTTAGTTACTTTGGAAAAAAAAATATTTTTTTAGTTACTTTGGAAAAAAAAAAATTTTTTTAGTTTCTTTGGAAAAAATAAAAAAATTTTAGTTACTTTGGAAAAAAAAATATTTTTTTAGTTTCTTTGGAAAAAAAAATATTTTTTTAGTTACTTTGGAAAAAAAAATATTTTTTTAGTTACTTTGGAAAAAAAAATATTTTTTTAGTTACTTTGGAAAAAAAAATATTTTTTTAGTTTCTTTGGAAAAAAAAATATTTTTTTAGTTACTTTGGAAAAAAAAATATTTTTTTAGTTACTTTGGAAAAAAAAATATTTTTTTAGTTACTTTGGAAAAAAAAATATTTTTTTAGTTTCTTTGGAAAAAAAAATATTTTTTTAGTTACTTTGGAAAAAAAAATATTTTTTTAGTTACTTTGGAAAAAAAAAATATTTTTTTAGTTACTTTGGAAAAAAAAATATTTTTTTAGTTACTTTGGAAAAAAAAATATTTTTTTAGTTACTTTGGAAAAAAAAATATTTTTTTAGTTACTTTGGAAAAAAAAATATTTTTTTAGTTACTTTGGAAAAAAAAATATTTTTTTAGTTACTTTGGAAAAAAAAATATTTTTTTAGTTACTTTGGAAAAAAAATATTTTTTTAGTTACTTTGGAAAAAAAAATATTTTTTTAGTTATTTTGGAAAAAAAAATATTTTTTTAGTTACTTTGGAAAAAAAAATATTTTTTTAGTTACTTTGGAAAAAAAAATATTTTTTTAGTTACTTTGGAAAAAAAAATATTTTTTTTAGTTACTTTGGAAAAAAAATATTTTTTTAGTTTCTTTGGAAAAAAAATATTTTTTTTAGTTACTTTGGAAAAAAAAATATTTTTTTAGTTTCTTTGGAAAAAAAAATATTTTTTTAGTTACTTTGGAAAAAAAAATTTTTTTTTAGTTTC
>NW_027635068.1:0-17000 GCF_949748355.1 Melanostigma gelatinosum | reverse complement strand
AAAAAATTTTTTTAGTTACTTTGGAAAAAAAAAAAAATTTTAGTTACTTTGGAAAAAAAAAAAATTTTTTAGTTACTTTGGAAAAAAAATATTTTTTTAGTTACTTTGGAATTTTTTTTTTTTTTTAGTTACTTTGGAAAAAAAAAATTTTTTTTAGTTACTTTGGAAAAAAAAAATTTTTTTTAGTTACTTTGGAAAAAAAAATATTTTTTTAGTTTCTTTGGAAAAAAAAATATTTTTTTAGTTACTTTGGAAAAAAAAAATTTTTTTTAGTTACTTTGGAAAAAATTTTTTTTTTTTAGGTACTTTGGAAAAAAAAATATTTTTTTAGTTACTTTGGAAAAAAAAATATTTTTTTAGTTACTTTGGAAAAAAAAATATTTTTTTAGTTACTTTGGAAAAAAAAATATTTTTTTAGTTACTTTGGAAAAAAAATATTTTTTTAGTTACTTTGGAAAAAAAAATATTTTTTTAGTTACTTTGGAAAAAAAAATATTTTTTTAGTTACTTTGGAAAAAAAAATTTTTTTTAGTTTCTTTGGAAAAAAAAAAATTTTTTTAGTTACTTTGGAAAAAAAAATATTTTTTTAGTTTCTTTGGAAAAAAAAATATTTTTTTAGTTACTTTGGAAAAAAAAATATTTTTTTAGTTTCTTTGGAAAAAAAAATATTTTTTTAGTTACTTTGGAAAAAAAAATATTTTTTTAGTTACTTTGGAAAAAAAAATATTTTTTTAGTTACTTTGGAAAAAAAAATATTTTTTTAGTTACTTTGGGAAAAAAAATATTTTTTTAGTTACTTTGGAAAAAAAAATATTTTTTTAGTTACTTTGGAAAAAAAAATTTTTTTTTAGTTACTTTGGAAAAAAAAACATTTTTTAGTTACTTTGGAAAAAAAAATATTTTTTTAGTTACTTTGGAAAAAAAAATATTTTTTTAGTTACTTTGGAAAAAAAAATATTTTTTTAGTTACTTTGGAAAAAAAAATATTTTTTTAGTTACTTTGGAAAAAAAATTATTTTTTTAGGTACTTTGGAAAAAAAAATATTTTTTTAGTTACTTTGGAAAAAAAATATTTTTTTAGTTACTTTGGAAAAAAAAATATTTTTTTAGTTACTTTGGGAAAAAAAATATTTTTTTAGTTACTTTGGGAAAAAAATTTTTTTTTTAGTTACTTTGGAAAAAAAAAATTTTTTTTAGTTACTTTGGAAAAATAAATATTTTTTTAGTTACTTTGGAAAAAAAAAGAAATTTTAGTTACTTTGGAAAAAAAAATATTTTTTTAGTTACTTTGGAAAAAAAAATATTTTTTTAGTTACTTTGGAAAAAAAAATATTTTTTTAGTTACTTTGGGAAAAAAAATATTTTTTTAGTTACTTTGGAAAAAAAAATATTTTTTTAGTTACTTTGGAAAAAAAAAAATTTTTTTAGTTACTTTGGAAAAAAAAATATTTTTTTAGTTACTTTGGAAAAAAAAATATTTTTTTAGTTACTTTGGAAAAAAAAATATTTTTTTAGTTACTTTGGAAAAAAAATTATTTTTTTAGGTACTTTGGAAAAAAAAAAATTTTTTTAGTTACTTTGGAAAAAAAAATATTTTTTTAGTTACTTTGGGAAAAAAAATATTTTTTTAGTTACTTTGGGAAAAAAAAAATTTTTTTAGTTACTTTGGAAAAAAAAAAAAATTTTTAGTTACTTTGGAAAAAAAAATATTTTTTTAGTTTCTTTGGAAAAAAAAATATTTTTTTAGTTACTTTGGAAAAAAAAATATTTTTTTAGTTACTTTGGAAAAAAAAATATTTTTTTAGTTACTTTGGAAAAAAAAATATTTTTTTAGTTTCTTTGGAAAAAAAAATATTTTTTTAGTTACTTTGGAAAAAAAAATATTTTTTTAGTTACTTTGGAAAAAAAAATATTTTTTTAGTTTCTTTGGAAAAAAAAATATTTTTTTAGTTACTTTGGAAAAAAAAATATTTTTTTAGTTACTTTGGAAAAAAAAATATTTTTTTAGTTTCTTTGGAAAAAAAAATATTTTTTTAGTTTCTTTGGAAAAAAAAATATTTTTTTAGTTACTTTGGAAAAAAAAATATTTTTTTAGTTACTTTGGAAAAAAAAAAATTTTTTTAGTTACTTTGGAAAAAAAAATATTTTTTTAGTTTCTTTGGAAAAAAAAAATGTTTTTAGTTACTTTGGAAAAAAAAAAAATTTTTTAGTTACTTTGGAAAAAAAAAAATTTTTTTAGTTACTTTGGAAAAAAAATATTTTTTTAGTTACTTTGGAAAAAAAAATTTTTTTTTAGTTACTTTGGAAAAAAAATTTTTTTTTTAGTTACTTTGGAAAAAAAAAAAATTTTTTAGTTACTTTGGAAAAAAAAATATTTTTTTAGTTTCTTTGGAAAAAAAAATATTTTTTTAGTTACTTTGGAAAAAAAAAATTTTTTTTAGTTACTTTGGAAAAAAAAAATTTTTTTTAGGTACTTTGGAAAAAAAAATATTTTTTTAGTTACTTTGGAAAAAAAATATTTTTTTAGTTACTTTGGAAAAAAAAATATTTTTTTAGTTACTTTGGAAAAAAAAATATTTTTTTAGTTACTTTGGAAAAAAAATATTTTTTTAGTTACTTTGGAAAAAAAAATATTTTTTTAGTTACTTTGGAAAAAAAAATATTTTTTTAGTTACTTTGGAAAAAAAATATTTTTTTAGTTTCTTTGGAAAAAAAAAATTTTTTTAGTTACTTTGGAAAAAAAAATATTTTTTAGTTTCTTTGGAAAAAAAAATATTTTTTTAGTTACTTTGGAAAAAAAAATATTTTTTAGTTTCTTTGGAAAAAAAAATATTTTTTAGTTACTTTGGAAAAAAAAATATTTTTTTAGTTACTTTGGAAAAAAAATATTTTTTTAGTTTACTTTGGAAAAAAAAAATATTTTTTTAGTTACTTTGGGAAAAAAAATATTTTTTTAGTTACTTTGGAAAAAAAAATATTTTTTTAGTTACTTTGGAAAAAAAAAAATTTTTTTAGTTACTTTGGAAAAAAAAAAAAAATTTTTAGTTACTTTGGAAAAAAAATATTTTTTTAGTTACTTTGGAAAAAAAAATATTTTTTTAGTTACTTTGGAAAAAAAAATATTTTTTTAGTTACTTTGGAAAAAAAAAATATTTTTTTAGTTACTTTGGAAAAAAAATTATTTTTTTAGGGTACTTTGGAAAAAAAAATATTTTTTTAGTTACTTTGGAAAAAAAATATTTTTTTAGTTACTTTGGAAAAAAAAATATTTTTTAGTTACTTTGGAAAAAAAATTTTTTTTTAGTTACTTTGGAAAAAAAAATTTTTTTTTAGTTACTTTGGAAAAAAAAATATTTTTTAGTTACTTTGGAAAAAAAAATATTTTTTAGTTACTTTGGAAAAAAATTTTTTTTTTTAGTTACTTTGGAAAAAAAAAAAATTTTTTAGTTTCTTTGGAAAAAAAAATATTTTTTTAGTTACTTTGGAAAAAAAAAATATTTTTTTAGTTACTTTGGAAAAAAAAAATATTTTTTTAGTTACTTTGGAAAAAAAAAATATTTTTTTAGTTACTTTGGAAAAAAAAATATTTTTTTAGTTACTTTGGAAAAAAAAATTTTTTTTAGTTACTTTGGAAAAAAAAATATTTTTTTAGGTACTTTGGAAAAAAAAATTTTTTAGTTACTTTGGAAAAAAAAATATTTTTTTTGTTTCTTTGGGAAAAAAATATTTTTTTAGTTACTTGGAAAAAAAAATATTTTTTTAGTTACTTTGGAAAAAAAAATATTTTTTTCGTTTCTTTGGAAAAAAAAATATTTTTTAGTTACTTTGGAAAAAAAAATATTTTTTTAGTTCTTTGGAAAAATAAAATATTTTTTTAGTTACTTTGGAAAAAAAAATATTTTTTTAGTTACTTTGGAAAAAAAAATATTTTTTTAGTTACTTGGAAAAAAATATTTTTTTTAGGTACTTTGGAAAAAAAATATTTTTTTAGTTACTTTGGAAAAAAAATATTTTTTTAGTTACTTGGAAAAAAAAATATTTTTTAGTTACTTTGGAAAAAAAAATATTTTTTTAGTTACTTTGGAAAAAAAAATATTTTTTTAGTTACTTTGGAAAAAAAATATTTTTTTAGTTACTTTGGAAAAAAAATTATTTTTTTAGTTACTTTGGAAAAAAAAATATTTTTTTAGTTACTTTGGAAAAAAAATTATTTTTTTAGTTACTTTGGAAAAAAAATTATTTTTTTAGTTACTTTGGAAAAAAAAATATTTTTTTAGTTACTTTGGAAAAAAAAATATTTTTTTTAGTTACTTTGGAAAAAAAATATTTTTTAGTACTTGGAAAAAAAAATATTTTTTTAGTTACTTTGGAAAAAAAAAATATTTTTTAGTTACTTTGGAAAAAAAAATATTTTTTTAGTTACTTTGGAAAAAAAAATAATTTTTTTAGTTACTTTGGAAAAAAAAATATTTTTTTAGTTTCTTTGGAAAAAAAAATATTTTTTTAGTTACTTTGGAAAAAAAAATATTTTTTTAGTTACTTTGGAAAAAAAATTATTTTTTTAGTTACTTTGGAAAAAAAAATATTTTTTTAGTTACTTTGGAAAAAAAAATATTTTTTAGTTACTTTGGAAAAAAAATATTTTTTTAGTTACTTTGGAAAAAAAAATATTTTTTTAGTTACTTTGGAAAAAAAAATATTTTTTTAGTTACTTTGGAAAAAAAAATATTTTTTTAGTTACTTTGGAAAAAAAAATTTATTTTTAGTTACTTTGGAAAAAAAAATTTTTTTTTAGTTACTTTGGAAAAAAAAATATTTTTTTAGTTACTTTGGAAAAAAAAATATTTTTTTAGTTACTTTGGAAAAAAAATATTTTTTTTAGTTACTTTGGAAAAAAAAATATTTTTTAGTTACTTTGGAAAAAAAAATATTTTTTTAGTTACTTTGGAAAAAAAAATATTTTTTAGTTACTTTGGAAAAAAAAATATTTTTTTAGTTACTTTGGGAAAAAAATATTTTTTTAGTTACTTTGGAAAAAAATTTTTTATTTAGTTTCTTTGGAAAAAAAAATATTTTTTAGTTACTTTGGAAAAAAAAAATATTTTTTTAGTTTCTTTGGAAAAAAAAATATTTTTTTAGTTACTTTGGAAAAAAAAATATTTTTTTAGTTACTTTGGAAAAAAAAATATTTTTTTAGTTACTTTGGAAAAAAAAATATTTTTTAGTTACTTTGGAAAAAAAAAATTTTTTTTAGTTACTTTGGAAAAAAAAATTTTTTTAGTTTCTTTGGAAAAAAAAAATTTTTTTAGTTACTTTGGAAAAAAAAAAAAAATTTTAGTTACTTTGGAAAAAAAAAAAAAATTTTAGTTACTTTGGAAAAAAAAATTTTTTTAGTTACTTTGGAAAAAAAATATTTTTTTAGTTTCTTTGGAAAAAAAAATATTTTTTTAGTTACTTTGGAAAAAAAAAAATTTTTTTAGTTACTTTGGAAAAAATTTTTTTTTTTTTAGGTACTTTGGAAAAAAAAATATTTTTTTAGTTACTTTGGAAAAAAAATATTTTTTTAGTTACTTTGGAAAAAAAAATATTTTTTTAGTTACTTTGGAAAAAAAAATATTTTTTTAGTTACTTTGGAAAAAAAATATTTTTTTAGTTACTTTGGAAAAAAAAATATTTTTTTAGTTACTTTGGAAAAAAAAATATTTTTTTAGTTACTTTGGAAAAAAAAAATTTTTTTTAGTTTCTTTGGAAAAAAAAAAATTTTAGTTACTTTGGAAAAAAAAAATATTTTTTAGTTTCTTTGGAAAAAAAAATATTTTTTTAGTTACTTTGGAAAAAAAAATATTTTTTTTAGTTTCTTTGGAAAAAAAAATATTTTTTTAGTTACTTTGGAAAAAAAATATTTTTTTAGTTACTTTGGAAAAAAAAATATTTTTTTAGTTACTTTGAAAAAAAAATATTTTTTTAGTTACTTTGGGAAAAAAAATATTTTTTTAGTTACTTTGGAAAAAAAAATATTTTTTTAGTTACTTTGGAAAAAAAAAATTTTTTTAGTTACTTTGGAAAAAAAAATATTTTTTTAGTTTCTTTGGAAAAAAAAAATGTTTTTAGTTACTTTGGAAAAAAAAAAAATTTTTAGTTACTTTGGAAAAAAAAAAATTTTTTTAGTTACTTTGGAAAAAAAATATTTTTTTAGTTACTTTGGAAAAAAAAAATTTTTTTTTAGTTACTTTGGAAAAAAAATTTTTTTTTTTTAGTTACTTTGGAAAAAAAAAAAATTTTTTTAGTTACTTTGGAAAAAAAAATATTTTTTTAGTTTCTTTGGAAAAAAAAATATTTTTTAGTTACTTTGGAAAAAAAAAATTTTTTTTAGTTACTTTGGAAAAAAAAATTTTTTTTTAGGTACTTTGGAAAAAAAAATATTTTTTTAGTTACTTTGGAAAAAAAATATTTTTTAGTTACTTTGGAAAAAAAAATATTTTTTTAGTTACTTTGGAAAAAAAAATATTTTTTTAGTTACTTTGGAAAAAAAATATTTTTTTAGTTACTTTGGAAAAAAAAATATTTTTTTAGTTACTTTGGAAAAAAAAATATTTTTTTAGTTACTTTGGAAAAAAAATATTTTTTTAGTTTCTTTGGAAAAAAAAAATTTTTTTTAGTTACTTTGGAAAAAAAAATATTTTTTTAGTTTCTTTGGAAAAAAAAATATTTTTTTAGTTACTTTGGAAAAAAAATATTTTTTTAGTTTCTTTGGAAAAAAAAATATTTTTTTAGTTACTTTGGAAAAAAAAATATTTTTTTAGTTACTTTGGAAAAAAAAATATTTTTTTAGTTACTTTGGAAAAAAAAATATTTTTTTAGTTACTTTGGGAAAAAAAATATTTTTTTAGTTACTTTGGAAAAAAAAATATTTTTTTAGTTACTTTGGAAAAAAAAAAATTTTTTTAGTTACTTTGGAAAAAAAAAAAATTTTTTAGTTACTTTGGAAAAAAAAATATTTTTTTAGTTACTTTGGAAAAAAAAATATTTTTTTAGTTACTTTGGAAAAAAAAATATTTTTTTAGTTACTTTGGAAAAAAAAATATTTTTTTAGTTACTTTGGAAAAAAAATTATTTTTTTAGGTACTTTGGAAAAAAAAATATTTTTTTAGTTACTTTGGAAAAAAAATATTTTTTTAGTTACTTTGGAAAAAAAAATATTTTTTTAGTTACTTTGGAAAAAAAAATTATTTTTTAGTTACTTTGGAAAAAAAAATTTTTTTTTAGTTACTTTGGAAAAAAAAATATTTTTTTAGTTACTTTGGAAAAAAAAATATTTTTTTAGTTACTTTGGAAAAAAATTTTTTTTTTAGTTACTTTGGAAAAAAAAAAATTTTTTAGTTTCTTTGGAAAAAAAAATATTTTTTTAGTTACTTTGGAAAAAAAAATATTTTTTTAGTTACTTTGGAAAAAAAAATATTTTTTTAGTTACTTTGGAAAAAAAAATATTTTTTTAGTTACTTTGGAAAAAAAAATATTTTTTTAGTTACTTTGGAAAAAAAAATTTTTTTTAGTTACTTTGGAAAAAAAAATATTTTTTTAGGTACTTTGGAAAAAAAAAATTTTTTAGTTACTTTGGAAAAAAAAATATTTTTTTTGTTTCTTTGGGAAAAAAAATATTTTTTTAGTTACTTTGGAAAAAAAAATATTTTTTTAGTTACTTTGGAAAAAAAAATATTTTTTTCGTTTCTTTGGAAAAAAAAATATTTTTTTAGTTACTTTGGAAAAAAAAATATTTTTTTAGTTTCTTTGGAAAAAAAAATATTTTTTTAGTTACTTTGGAAAAAAAAATATTTTTTTAGTTACTTTGGAAAAAAAAATATTTTTTTAGTTACTTTGGAAAAAAATATTTTTTTTTAGGTACTTTGGAAAAAAAATATTTTTTTAGTTACTTTGGAAAAAAAATATTTTTTTAGTTACTTTGGAAAAAAAAATATTTTTTTAGTTACTTTGGAAAAAAAAATATTTTTTTAGTTACTTTGGAAAAAAAATATTTTTTTAGTTACTTTGGAAAAAAAAATATTTTTTTAGTTACTTTGGAAAAAAAATTATTTTTTTAGTTACTTTGGAAAAAAAAATATTTTTTTAGTTACTTTGGAAAAAAAATTATTTTTTTAGTTACTTTGGAAAAAAAAATATTTTTTTAGTTACTTTGGAAAAAAAAATATTTTTTTAGTTACTTTGGAAAAAAAAATATTTTTTTAGTTACTTTGGAAAAAAAATATTTTTTTAGTTACTTTGGAAAAAAAAATATTTTTTTAGTTACTTTGGAAAAAAAAATATTTTTTTAGTTACTTTGGAAAAAAAAATATTTTTTTAGTTACTTTGGAAAAAAAAATATTTTTTTAGTTACTTTGGAAAAAAAAATATTTTTTTAGTTTCTTTGGAAAAAAAAATATTTTTTTAGTTACTTTGGAAAAAAAAATATTTTTTTAGTTACTTTGGAAAAAAAATTATTTTTTTAGTTACTTTGGAAAAAAAAATATTTTTTTAGTTACTTTGGAAAAAAAAATATTTTTTTAGTTACTTTGGAAAAAAAATATTTTTTTAGTTACTTTGGAAAAAAAAATATTTTTTTAGTTACTTTGGAAAAAAAAATATTTTTTTAGTTACTTTGGAAAAAAAAATATTTTTTTAGTTACTTTGGAAAAAAAATTATTTTTTTAGTTACTTTGGAAAAAAAAAATTTTTTTAGTTACTTTGGAAAAAAAAATATTTTTTTAGTTACTTTGGAAAAAAAAATATTTTTTTAGTTACTTTGGAAAAAAAAATATTTTTTTAGTTACTTTGGAAAAAAAAATATTTTTTTAGTTACTTTGGAAAAAAAAATATTTTTTTAGTTACTTTGGAAAAAAAAATATTTTTTTAGTTACTTTGGAAAAAAAAATATTTTTTTAGTTACTTTGGAAAAAAAAATATTTTTTTAGTTACTTTGGAAAAAAATTTTTTATTTTAGTTTCTTTGGAAAAAAAAATATTTTTTAGTTACTTTGGAAAAAAAAATATTTTTTTAGTTTCTTTGGAAAAAAAAATATTTTTTTAGTTACTTTGGAAAAAAAAAATATTTTTTTAGTTACTTTGGAAAAAAAAATATTTTTTTAGTTACTTTGGAAAAAAAAAATATTTTTTTAGTTACTTTGGAAAAAAAAAATTTTTTTTAGTTACTTTGGAAAAAATATTTTTTTTTAGTTTCTTTGGAAAAAAAAAATTTTTTTAGTTACTTTGGAAAAAAAAAAAAATTTTTAGTTACTTTGGAAAAAAAAAAAATTTTTTAGTTACTTTGGAAAAAAAATTTTTTTTAGTTACTTTGGAAAAAAAAAATATTTTTTTAGTTTCTTTGGAAAAAAAAAATTTTTTTAGTTACTTGGAAAAAAAAAATTTTTTTTAGTTACTTTGGAAAAAATTTTTTTTTTTTAGGTACTTTGGAAAAAAAAATATTTTTTTAGTTACTTTGGAAAAAAAAATATTTTTTTAGTTACTTTGGAAAAAAAAATATTTTTTTTAGTTACTTTGGAAAAAAAAAATATTTTTTAGTTACTTTGGAAAAAAAATATTTTTTTAGTTACTTTGGAAAAAAAAATATTTTTTTAGTTACTTTGGAAAAAAAAATATTTTTTTAGTTACTTTGGAAAAAAATTTTTTTTTTAGTTTCTTTGGAAAAAAAAAAATTTTTAGTTACTTTGGAAAAAAAATATTTTTTAGTTTCTTGGAAAAAAAAATATTTTTTTAGTTACTTTGGAAAAAAAATATTTTTTTAGTTTCTTTGGAAAAAAAAATATTTTTTTAGTTACTTTGGAAAAAAAAATATTTTTTTAGTTACTTTGGAAAAAAAAATATTTTTTTAGTTACTTTGGAAAAAAAAATATTTTTTTAGTTACTTTGGGAAAAAAAATATTTTTTTAGTTACTTTGGAAAAAAAAAATATTTTTTTAGTTACTTTGGAAAAAAAAAAAATTTTTTAGTTACTTTGGAAAAAAAAAAACATTTTTTAGTTACTTTGGAAAAAAAATATTTTTTTAGTTACTTTGGAAAAAAAAATATTTTTTAGTTACTTTGGAAAAAAAAATATTTTTTTAGTTACTTTGGAAAAAAAAATATTTTTTTAGTTACTTGGAAAAAAAATTATTTTTTTAGGTACTTTGGAAAAAAAATATTTTTTTAGGTACTTTGGAAAAAAAAATTTTTTTAGTTACTTTGGAAAAAAAAATATTTTTTTTGTTTCTTTGGGAAAAAAAAATATTTTTTTAGTTACTTTGGAAAAAAAAATATTTTTTTAGTTACTTTGGAAAAAAAAATATTTTTTAGTTACTTTGGAAAAAAATATTTTTTTTTAGGTACTTTGGAAAAAAAATATTTTTTTAGTTACTTTGGAAAAAAAATATTTTTTTAGTTACTTTGGAAAAAAAAATATTTTTTTAGTTACTTTGGAAAAAAAAATATTTTTTTAGTTACTTTGGAAAAAAAATATTTTTTTAGTTACTTTGGAAAAAAAAATATTTTTTTAGTTACTTTGGAAAAAAAATTATTTTTTTAGTTACTTTGGAAAAAAAAATATTTTTTTAGTTACTTTGGAAAAAAAATTATTTTTTTAGTTACTTTGGAAAAAAAAATATTTTTTTAGTTACTTTGGAAAAAAAAATATTTTTTTAGTTACTTTGGAAAAAAAAATATTTTTTTAGTTACTTTGGAAAAAAAATATTTTTTAGTTACTTTGGAAAAAAAATATTTTTTTAGTTACTTTGGAAAAAAAAATATTTTTTAGTTACTTTGGAAAAAAAAAATATTTTTTTAGTTACTTTGGAAAAAAAAATATTTTTTTAGTTACTTTGGAAAAAAAAATATTTTTTTAGTTTCTTTGGAAAAAAAAATATTTTTTTAGTTACTTTGGAAAAAAAAATATTTTTTTAGTTACTTTGGAAAAAAAATTATTTTTTTAGTTACTTTGGAAAAAAAAATATTTTTTTAGTTACTTTGGAAAAAAAAATATTTTTTTAGTTACTTTGGAAAAAAAAATATTTTTTTAGTTACTTTGGAAAAAAAATATTTTTTTAGTACTTTGGAAAAAAAAATATTTTTTTAGTTACTTTGGAAAAAAAAAAATATTTTTTTAGTTACTTTGGAAAAAAAATATTTTTTAGTTACTTTGGAAAAAATATATTTTTTTAGTTACTTTGGAAAAAAAAATATTTTTTTAGTTACTTTGGAAAAAAAAATATTTTTTTAGTTACTTTGGAAAAAAAAATATTTTTTTAGTTACTTTGGAAAAAAAATATTTTTTTTAGTTACTTTGGAAAAAAAAATATTTTTTTAGTTACTTTGGAAAAAAAAATATTTTTTTAGTTACTTTGGAAAAATAAAATATTTTTTTAGTTACTTTGGAAAAAAAAATAATTTTTTAGTTACTTTGGAAAAAAAATTTTTATTTTAGTTTCTTTGGAAAAAAAATATTTTTAGTTACTTTGGAAAAAAAAATATTTTTTTAGTTTCTTTGGAAAAAAAAATATTTTTTAGTTACTTTGGAAAAAAAAATATTTTTTTAGTTACTTTGGAAAAAAAAATATTTTTTTAGTTACTTTGGAAAAAAAAATATTTTTTTAGTTACTTTGGAAAAAAAAATATTTTTTAGTTACTTTGGAAAAAAAAATATTTTTTTAGTTACTTTGGAAAAAAAATTATTTTTTTAGGTACTTTGAAAAAAAATTATTTTTTTAGTTACTTTGGAAAAAAAATATTTTTTTAGTTACTTTGGAAAAAAAAATATTTTTTTTAGTTACTTTGGAAAAAAAAATTTTTTTTAGTTACTTTGGAAAAAAAAATTTTTTTTTAGTTACTTTGGAAAAAAAAATATTTTTTTAGTTACTTTGGAAAAAAAAATATTTTTTTAGTTACTTTGGAAAAAAATTTTTTTTTTAGTTACTTTGGAAAAAAAAATTTTTTTTTAGTTTCTTTGGAAAAAAAATATTTTTTTAGTTACTTTGGAAAAAAAAATATTTTTTTAGTTACTTTGGAAAAAAAAATATTTTTTTAGTTACTTTGGAAAAAAAAATATTTTTTTAGTTACTTTGGAAAAAAAAATATTTTTTTAGTTACTTTGGAAAAAAAAATATTTTTTTAGTTACTTTGGAAAAAAAATATTTTTTTAGGTACTTTGGAAAAAAAAAAAATTTTTTTAGTTACTTTGGAAAAAAAAATATTTTTTTAGTTACTTTGGAAAAAAAAATATTTTTTTCGTTTCTTTGGAAAAAAAAATATTTTTTTAGTTACTTTGGAAAAAAAAAATATTTTTTTAGTTTCTTTGGAAAAAAAAATATTTTTTTAGTTACTTTGGAAAAAAAAATATTTTTTTAGTTACTTTGGAAAAAAAAATATTTTTTTAGTTACTTTGGAAAAAAATATTTTTTTTTAGGTACTTTGGAAAAAAAATATTTATTTTAGTTACTTTGGAAAAAAAATATTTTTTTAGTTACTTTGGAAAAAAAAATATTTTTTAGTTACTTTGGAAAAAAAAATATTTTTTTAGTTACTTTGGAAAAAAATATTTTTTTAGTTACTTTGGAAAAAAAAATATTTTTTTAGTTACTTTGGAAAAAAAATTATTTTTTTAGTTACTTTGGAAAAAAAAATTTTTTTAGTTACTTTGGAAAAAAAATTATTTTTTTTAGTTACTTTGGAAAAAAAAATATTTTTTTAGTTACTTTGGAAAAAAAAATATTTTTTTAGTTACTTTGGAAAAAAAAATATTTTTTTAGTTACTTTGGAAAAAAAATATTTTTTTTAGTTACTTTGGAAAAAAAAAATATTTTTTTAGTTACTTTGGAAAAAAAAATATTTTTTTAGTTACTTTGGAAAAAAAAAATATTTTTTTAGTTACTTTGGAAAAAAAAATATTTTTTTAGTTACTTTGGAAAAAAAAATATTTTTTTAGTTTCTTTGGAAAAAAAAATATTTTTTTAGTTACTTTGGAAAAAAAAATATTTTTTTAGTTACTTTGGAAAAAAATTATTTTTTTAGTTACTTTGGAAAAAAAAATATTTTTTTAGTTACTTTGGAAAAAAAAATATTTTTTTAGTTACTTTGGAAAAAAAATATTTTTTTAGTTACTTTGGAAAAAAAAATATTTTTTTAGTTACTTTGGAAAAAAAAATATTTTTTTAGTTACTTTGGAAAAAAAAATATTTTTTTAGTTACTTTGGAAAAAAAATTATTTTTTTAGTTACTTTGGAAAAAAATATATTTTTTTAGTTACTTTGGAAAAAAAAATATTTTTTTAGTTACTTTGGAAAAAAAAATATTTTTTTAGTTACTTTGGAAAAAAAAATATTTTTTTAGTTACTTTGGAAAAAAAAATATTTTTTTAGTTACTTTGGAAAAAAAAATATTTTTTTAGTTACTTTGGAAAAAAAAATATTTTTTTAGTTACTTTGGAAAAAAAAATAATTTTTAGTTACTTTGGAAAAAAAATTTTTATTTTAGTTTCTTTGGAAAAAAAATATTTTTTAGTTACTTTGGAAAAAAAAATATTTTTTTAGTTTCTTTGGAAAAAAAAATATTTTTTTAGTTACTTTGGAAAAAAAAATATTTTTTTAGTTACTTTGGAAAAAAAAATATTTTTTTAGTTACTTTGGAAAAAAAAATATTTTTTTAGTTACTTTGGAAAAAAAAATATTTTTTTAGTTACTTTGGAAAAAAAAATATTTTTTTAGTTACTTTGGAAAAAAAATTATTTTTTTAGGTACTTTGGAAAAAAAAATATTTTTTTAGTTACTTTGGAAAAAAAAATATTTTTTTAGTTACTTTGGAAAAAAAAATATTTTTTTAGTTACTTTGGAAAAAAAAATATTTTTTTAGTTACTTTGGAAAAAAAAATTTTTTTTTAGTTACTTTGGAAAAAAAAATATTTTTTTAGTTACTTTGGAAAAAAAATATTTTTTAGTTACTTTGGAAAAAAAAATATTTTTTTAGTTTCTTTGGAAAAAAAAATATTTTTTTAGTTACTTTGGAAAAAAAAATATTTTTTTAGTTACTTTGGAAAAAAAAAATTTTTTTAGTTACTTTGGAAAAAAATTTTTTTTTTTAGTTTCTTTGGAAAAAAAAATATTTTTTTAGTTACTTTGGAAAAAAAAATATTTTTTTAGTTACTTTGGAAAAAAATATTTTTTTAGTTACTTTGGGAAAAAAAATATTTTTTTAGTTACTTTGGAAAAAAAATATTTTTTTAGTTACTTTGGAAAAAAAAATATTTTTTTAGTTGCTTTGGAAAAAAAAATATTTTTTTAGTTACTTTGGAAAAAAAAATATTTTTTTAGGTACTTTGGAAAAAAAAATATTTTTTTAGTTACTTTGGAAAGAAAATATTTTTTTAGTTACTTTGGAAAAAAAAAATTTTTTTAGTTACTTTGGAAAAAAAAATTTTTTTTTAGTTACTTTGGAAAAAAAAATATTTTTTTAGTTACTTTGGAAAAAAAAATATTTTTTTAGTTACTTTGGAAAAAAAAAAATTTTTTTAGTTACTTTGGAAAAAAAAAATTTTTTTAGTTACTTTGGAAAAAAAAATTTTTTTTAGTTTCTTTGGAAAAAAAAAAATTTTTTTAGTTACTTTGGAAAAAAAAAAAAATTTTAGTTACTTTGGAAAAAAAAAAAATTTTTAGTTACTTTGGAAAAAAAATATTTTTTTAGTTACTTTGGAAAATTTTTTTTTTTTTTAGTTACTTTGGAAAAAAAAAATTTTTTTTAGTTACTTTGGAAAAAAAAAAATTTTTTTAGTTACTTTGGAAAAAAAAATATTTTTTTAGTTTCTTTGGAAAAAAAAATATTTTTTTAGTTACTTTGGAAAAAAAAAATATTTTTTTAGTTACTTTGGAAAAAAAATTTTTTTTTTAGGTACTTTGGAAAAAAAAATATTTTTTTAGTTACTTTGGAAAAAAAATATTTTTTAGTTACTTTGGAAAAAAAAATATTTTTTTAGTTACTTTGGAAAAAAAAATATTTTTTTAGTTACTTTGGAAAAAAAATATTTTTTTAGTTACTTTGGAAAAAAAAATATTTTTTTAGTTACTTTGGAAAAAAAAATATTTTTTTAGTTACTTTGGAAAAAAAAATTTTTTTTAGTTTCTTTGGAAAAAAAAAATTTTTTTTAGTTACTTTGGAAAAAAAAATATTTTTTTAGTTTCTTTGGAAAAAAAAATATTTTTTTAGTTACTTTGGAAAAAAAAATATTTTTTTAGTTTCTTTGGAAAAAAAAATATTTTTTTAGTTACTTTGGAAAAAAAAAATATTTTTTTAGTTACTTTGGAAAAAAAAATATTTTTTTAGTTACTTTGGAAAAAAAAATATTTTTTTAGTTACTTTGGGAAAAAAAATATTTTTTTAGTTACTTTGGAAAAAAAAATATTTTTTTAGTTACTTTGGAAAAAAAAAATTTTTTTTAGTTACTTTGGAAAAAAAAAACATTTTTTAGTTACTTTGGAAAAAAAAATATTTTTTTAGTTACTTTGGAAAAGAAAATATTTTTTTAGTTACTTTGGAAAAAAAAATATTTTTTTAGTTACTTTGGAAAAAAATATATTTTTTTAGTTACTTTGGAAAAAAAATTATTTTTTTAGGTACTTTGGAAAAAAAAATATTTTTTTAGTTACTTTGGAAAAAAAATATTTTTTTAGTTACTTTGGAAAAAAAAATATTTTTTTAGTTACTTTGGGAAAAAAAATATTTTTTTAGTTACTTTGGGAAAAAATTTTTTTTTTTAGTTACTTTGGAAAAAAAAAAATTTTTTAGTTACTTTGGAAAAATAAATATTTTTTTAGTTACTTTGGAAAAAAAAAAAATTTTAGTTACTTTGGAAAAAAAAATATTTTTTAGTTACTTTGGAAAAAAAAATATTTTTTTAGTTACTTTGGAAAAAAAAATATTTTTTTAGTTACTTTGGGAAAAAAAATATTTTTTTAGTTACTTTGGAAAAAAAAATATTTTTTTAGTTACTTTGGAAAAAAAAAAATTTTTTTAGTTACTTTGGAAAAAAAAATATTTTTTTAGTTACTTTGGAAAAAAAAATATTTTTTTAGTTACTTTGGAAAAAAAATATTTTTTTAGTTACTTTGGAAAAAAAATTATTTTTTTAGGTACTTTGGAAAAAAAAATATTTTTTTAGTTACTTTGGAAAAAAAATATTTTTTTAGTTACTTTGGAAAAAAAAATATTTTTTTAGTTACTTTGGGAAAAAAAATATTTTTTTAGTTACTTTGGGAAAAAAAAATTTTTTTTAGTTACTTTGGAAAAAAAAAAAAATTTTTAGTTACTTTGGAAAAAAAATATTTTTTTAGTTACTTTGGAAAAAAAATAATTTTTTTTAGTTACTTCGGAAAAAAAAAATTTTTTTAGTTACTTTGGAAAAAAAATTTTTTTTTAGTTACTTTGGAAAAAAAAATATTTTTTTTAGTTACTTTGGAAAAAAAAATATTTTTTTAGTTACTTTGGAAAAAAAAATATTTTTTTAGTTACTTTGGAAAAAAAAATATTTTTTTAGTTACTTTGGAAAAAAAATATTTTTTTAGTTACTTTGGAAAAAAAATATTTTTTTAGTTACTTTGGAAAAAAAAATATTTTTTTAGTTACTTTGGAAAAAAAAATATTTTTTTAGTTACTTTGGAAAAAAAAAATATTTTTTAGTTACTTGGAAAAAAATATTTTTTTAGTTTCTTTGGAAAAAAAAATATTTTTTTAGTTACTTTGGAAAAAAAAAATATTTTTTTAGTTACTTTGGAAAAAAAATATTTTTTTAGTTACTTTGGAAAAAAAAATATTTTTTTAGTTACTTTGGAAAAAAAAAATATTTTTTTAGTTACTTTGGAAAAAAAATATTTTTTTAGTTACTTTGGAAAAAAAAATATTTTTTTAGTTACTTTGGAAAAAAAAATATTTTTTTAGTTACTTTGGAAAAAAAAATATTTTTTTAGTTACTTTGGA